>NC_060151.1:32827529-32831421 GCF_021292245.1 Micropterus dolomieu
CTTATCTTAAAGAGCTCATAGTACCTTACTACCCCACCAGAGCACTGCGCTCCCAGAATGCAGGGTTACTTGTGGTTCCTAGAGTCTCCAAAAGTAGACTAGGAGCCAGAGCGTTCAGCTATCAAGCTCCTCTCCTGTGGAACCAGGTTCCAGTTTGGGTTCAGGAGGCAGACACCATCTCCACATTTAAGAGTAGGCTTAAGACTTTCCTCTTTGATAAAGCTTATAGTTAGGGCTGGCTCAGGTGAGTCCTGAACCATCCCTTAGTTATGCTGATATAGGCCTAGACTGCTTCTCCTTCCCTCTCTCTCTCTCTCCCCCCCCCCCCCCCCCCCCCCACCCCTCTCTCTCTCTCTCTCTCCTTCACCCCAACCGGTCGAGGCAGATGGCCGCCCACCCTGAGCCATGGTTCTGCTCGAGATTTCTGCCTCTTAAAGGAAGTTTTTCCTCGCCTCTGTCTCCTAGTGCTGCTCTTGGTGGGAACTGTTGGGTTTGAGTAAATATCACAGAGTACGGTCTAGACCTGCTCTTTTATGGAAAGAGACATGAGATTTCTGTTGTGATTTGGCGCTATATAAATAAAAATTAACTGAATTGAACCTGGGCTGTTTCGCAGTCTGCGTTCTTATCTGAACTTGTGTTCTTGTGAAACGTCATCAGTCGCAGCCAAAGTACTGTTCCAATTCAAAAGTCCGCATCTAGCAAAGTATAGTCAAATACCCGTATGTGTTCTTGCTTGTTTTACCGAGCCTGCATCGGTGGTGACTTGTGTGGACTTCGGATAGCCAGGTATCCCAGAATGCATTTCGCCAGCAAAAAGCGGAAAAAAGTCAGATGAGAAAACTCACAACTGTAATAATAAAACTGCTGTTCCAAACTTGGTACTGAGAAACAGCCCTGGAATAACTCCTACAGTGTGAACCGCCTTCTTCTTCTCCTCTCTTCCTCAGATTAACTTTGTCTTCCTGTTTAACATCGTTCGGATTTTGATGACCAAACTGAGGGCGTCGACCACCTCAGAGACCATCCAGTACAGGTAAAAGCCACAACACGGGTAGAAACACAACGTGCAAACACAGACTCAGGAGCATGGAGGGAGTTCAGCTGGAAGAATAGAACTGGGTTCTTTTAAAGAAAGAAGAAAGTTACCAACTCAAACTGCAGCTGCATCAAACTAAAACCTTTGTGGAACGATGTCAGCGGCACGGTAATATACAGACAACACATTCAGCGAGACTGGAAACTGGCTCGATAGAAAAAGATCCTGAAGAGTCACAGTGTGCAGCCCACTGCCTATCACTCAGCGAGATACTGTGTGTCCTGTAATATCATCAGAGCACATGTGGACTAGAGCAGATGATCGTCTCTCATGTTGGATGTTTGTATTGTATGTTTGTTGTAAAGTTAAAGTTGTGGTCCTGACATTCTGTTCTTCCCGGTGTCGGCGCAGGAAGGCGGTGAAGGCGACGCTGGTGCTGCTGCCTCTGCTAGGAATCACTTACATGCTGTTCTTTGTGAACCCTGGAGGAGAAGACGAGGTCGCTCAGATCGTCTTCATCTACTTTAACTCCATACTGGAGTCCTTCCAGGTGATCTGAAGAAACCGGCTTCACGATACACTGAGTCTAAGCTAAGCTAACTAGCACTGTTACTAACACGCTTCCTCTGTGTCTGCAGGGTTTCTTCGTTTCAGTTTTCTACTGTTTTCTCAACAGCGAGGTGAGCAAGTCTCTTTCTTCTGCTGCCGACAGAGCGATGACTCAGTTTACAGCCCCAACACACAGATCACTAAGCTGTCTGTACCTGTCTGTACCTGTCTGTCTGTACCTGTCTGTACCTGTCTGTCTGTACCTGTCTGTACCTGTCTGTCTGTACCTGTCTGTCTGTCTGTACCTGTCTGTCTGTCCCTATCTGTCTGTCTGTACCTGTCTGTCTGTACCTGTCTGTCTGTCTGTACCTGTCTGTCTGTACCTGTCTGTACCTGTCTGTCTGTCTGTACCTATCTGTCTGTCTGTACCTGTCTGTCTGTCTGTACCTATCTGTCTGTCTGTACCTGTCTGTACCTGTCTGTCTGTCTGTCTGTCTGTACCTGTCTGTCTGTCTGTACCTGTCTGTCTGTACCTATCTGTCTGTCTGTACCTGTCTGTCTGCCTGTCTGTCTGTACCTGTCTGTCTGTACCTGTCTGTACCTGTCTGTCTGTAACTGTCTGTACCTGTCTTTCTGTAACTGCCTGTACCTGTCTTTCTGTAACTGTCTGTCTGTCTGTACCTTTCTGTAACTGTCTGTACCTGTCTGTCTGTGTCTGCCTGTAACTGTCTGTCTGTAACTGTCTGTACCTGTCTGTAACTGTCTGTCTGTCTGTACCTGTCTGTCTGTAACTGTCTGTACCTGTCTTTCTGTAACTGCCTGTACCTGTCTTTCTGTAACTGTCTGTCTGTCTGTACCTTTCTGTAACTGTCTGTACCTGTCTGTCTGTGTCTGCCTGTAACTGTCTGTCTGTAACTGTCTGTACCTGTCTGTAACTGTCTGTCTGTCTGTACCTGTCTGTCTGTAACTGTCTGTACCTGTCTTTCTGTAACTGCCTGTACCTGTCTTTCTGTAACTGTCTGTCTGTCTGTACCTTTCTGTAACTGTCTGTACCTGTCTGTCTGTGTCTGCCTGTAACTGTCTGTCTGTAACTGTCTGTACCTGTCTGTAACTGTCTGTCTGTCTGTACCTGTCTGTCTGTAACTGTCTGTACCTGTCTTTCTGTAACTGCCTGTACCTGTCTTTCTGTAACTGTCTGTCTGTCTGTACCTTTCTGTAACTGTCTGTACCTGTCTGTCTGTGTCTGCCTGTAACTGTCTGTCTGTAACTGTCTGTACCTGTCTGTAACTGTCTGTCTGTCTGTACCTGTCTGTCTGTAACTGTCTGTACCTGTCTTTCTGTAACTGCCTGTACCTGTCTTTCTGTAACTGTCTGTCTGTCTGTACCTTTCTGTAACTGTCTGTACCTGTCTGTCTGTGTCTGCCTGTAACTGTCTGTCTGTAACTGTCTGTACCTGTCTGTAACTGTCTGTCTGTCTGTAACTGTCTGTACCTGTCTGTAACTGTCTGTACCTGTCTGTAACTGTCTGTCTGTCTGTAACTGTCTGTACCTGTCTTTCTGTAACTGTCTGTACCTTTCTGTAACTGTCTGTACCTGTCTGTCTGTACCTGTCTGTCTGTACCTGTCTGTCTGTAACTGTCTGTCTGTAACTGTCTGTCTGTAACTGTCTGTCTTTCTGTAACTGTCTGTCTGTAACTGTCTGTACCTGTCTGTCTGTCTGTACCCGTCTGTCTGTCTGTAACTGTCTGTCTGTCTCTCTGTCTGTCTGTAACTGTCTGTCTGTCTGTACCTGTGTCTGTCTGTAACTGTCTGTACCTGTCTGTACCTGTCTGTCTGTACCTGTCTTTCTGTCTGTACCTGTGTCTGTCTGTAACTGTCTGTACCTGTCTGTCTGTCTGTAACTGTCTGTACCTGTCTGTCTGTCTGTACCTGTCTTTACCTGTCTGTCTGTCTGTACCTGTCTTTCTGTAACTGTCTGTCTGTCTGTAACTGTCTGTACCTGTCTGTCTGTACCTGTCTGTACCTGTCTGTCTGTAACTGTCTGTCTGTAACTGTCTGTACCTGTCGTTCTGTAACTGTCTGTACCTGTCGTTCTGTAACTGTCTGTACCTGTCTGTCTGTCTGTACCTGTCTGTCTGTCTGTCTGTACCTTTCTGTAACTGTCTGTCTGTCTGTACCTGTCTGTCTGTACCTGTCTGTCTGTCTGTACCTGTCTGTCTGTACCTGTCTGTCTTTCTGTACCTGGCTGTCTGTCTGTACCTGTCTGTCTGTAACTGTCTGTACCTGTCTGTACCTGTCTGTCTG
>NC_060151.1:32831521-32836431 GCF_021292245.1 Micropterus dolomieu
TGTCTCTGTCTCTCTCTCTCTGTCTGTCTCTCTCTGTCTGTCTCTACCTGTCTGTCTGTACCTGTCTGTACCTGTCTGTCTGTAACTGTCTGTAACTGTCTGTCTGTGTCTGCCTGTAACTGTCTGTCTGTAACTGTCTGTCTGACTGTCTGTACCTGTCTTTCTGTAACTGTCTATACCTTTCTGTAACTGTCTGTACCTGTCTGTCTGTCTGTACCTGTGTCTGTCTGTAACTGTCTGTACCTGTCTGTCTGTCTGTACCTGTCTTTACCTGTCTGTCTGTCTGTACCTGTCTTTCTGTAACTGTCTGTCTGTCTGTAACTGTCTGTACCTGTCTGTCTGTACCTGTCTGTACCTGTCTGTCTGTAACTGTCTGTCTGTAACTGTCTGTACCTGTCGTTCTGTAACTGTCTGTACCTGTCGTTCTGTAACTGTCTGTACCTGTCTGTCTGTCTGTACCTGTCTGTCTGTCTGTCTGTACCTTTCTGTAACTGTCTGTCTGTCTGTACCTGTCTGTCTGTCTGTACCTGTCTGTCTGTACCTGTCTGTCTGGAACTGTCTGTCTGTCTGTAACTGTCTTTCTGTAACTGTCTGTCTGTACCTGTCTGTCTTTCTGTACCTGTCTGTCTGTACCTGTCTGTCTTTCTGTACCTGGCTGTCTGTCTGTACCTGTCTGTCTGTAACTGTCTGTACCTGTCTGTACCTGTCTGTCTGTACCTGTCTGTCTGTCTGTACCTGTCTGTACCTGTCTGTCTGTACCTGTCTGTACCTGTCTGTCTGTACCTGTCTGTACCTGTCTGTCTGTACCTGTCTGTCTGTACCTGTCTGTACCTGTCTGTCTGTACCTGTCTGTACCTGTCTGTACCTGTCTGTCTGTACCTGTCTGTACCTGTCTGTAACTGTCTGTCTGTACCTGTCTGTACCTGTCTGTCTGTCTGTACCTGTCTGTCTGCCTGTCTGTCTGTACCTGTCTGTCTGTACCTGTCTGTACCTGTCTGTCTGTAACTGTCTGTACCTGTCTGTCTGTGTCTGCCTGTAACTGTCTGTCTGTAACTGTCTGTACCTGTCTGTAACTGTCTGTCTGTCTGTAACTGTCTGTACCTGTCTGTCTGTCTGTAACTGTCTGTACCTGTCTTTCTGTAACTGTCTATACCTTTCTGTAACTGTCTGTACCTGTCTGTCTGTACCTGTCTGTCTGTGTCTGTCTGTCTGTAACTGTCTGTCTGTAACTGTCTGTCTTTCTGTAACTGTCTGTCTGTAACTGTCTGTAACTGTCTGTCTGTCTGTACCTGTGTCTGTCTGTAACTGTCTGTACCTGTCTGTCTGTCTGTACCTGTGTCTGTCTGTACCTGTGTCTGTCTGTAACTGTCTGTACCTGTCTGTCTGTCTGTACCTGTCTGTCTGTCTGTACCTGTCTTTACCTGTCTGTCTGTCTGTACCTGTCTGTACCTGTCTGTCTGTACCTGTCTGTACCTGTCTGTCTGTACCTAACTGTCTGTCTGTACCTGTCTGTCTGTACCTGTCTGTCTGTACCTGTCTTTCTGTAACTGTCTGTCTGTAACTGTCTGTACCTGTCTGTCTGTACCTGTCTGTACCTGTCTGTCTGTAACTGTCTGTACCTGTCTGTCTGTACCTAACTGTCTGTCTGTACCTGTCTGTCTGTAACTGTCTGTACCTGTCTTTCTGTAACTGTCTGTCTGTCTGTAACTGTCTGTCTGTAACTGTCTGTACCTGTCGTTCTGTAACTGTCTGTACCTGTCGTTCTGTAACTGTCTGTACCTGTCTGTCTGTCTGTACCTGTCTGTCTGTCTGTCTGTACCTTTCTGTAACTGTCTGTCTGTCTGTACCTGTCTGTCTGTAACTGTCTGGAACTGTCTGTCTGTCTGTAACTGTCTGTACCTGTCTGTCTGTACCTGTCTGTCTTTCTGTACCTGGCTGTCTGTCTGTACCTGTCTGTCTGTAACTGTCTGTACCTGTCTTTCTGTAACTGTCTGTCTGTCTGTAACTGTCTGTTTGTTTTTACCTGTCTGTGTGCAGGTGCGCTCTGCGGTCAGGAAGCGCTGGATTCGCTGGCAGGACCGTCACTCCTTCCGGAGCCGGGCGGTGCGAGCCACATCGCTGCCCACCTCACCGAGCAGAGTCTCCTTCCACAGCATCAAACAGTCCTCCAACCTCTGACCCCTGACAGACCTGAACCAGTCAGTCAATCAGAGGCTTTATTCTGTGTTGGGACCTGGTTCAACCAGCAGGTCAGAGGAAGATCCACTTCCTCCCTCTGTACGAATGAAGCCAGAAGTGGCATAGAGGTCCCGCCCACACAGCTGGCCGACCCAATCATGAGCAGAACTCAGCTGTCAATCATGATATGAAACCCCCTTTAAAAGCATCAGATAAATAAAACCAAACTCGTCGGTGAACTCATCCAATAACACGGAGGGGGCGGGGTTTATGACCCGGCCACCAGGGAGCACTCCATCTTTATGTACAGGACTGGCCCCGCCCCTCTTCATGTGCTGACCAATCACTGGACTTGACCAAGCAGCTGCTTCAGACACAGCGGGCAGCTGGAATGTGTTCCCCTTCTCTAATGAAGTTTATTTATTTGTTTATGGATCCGTGTGTTGTTGATGAGCTAGAATTGTCCTGTCACATTGATCACCAGCTTTCTCCTGTTTCGCACACACTAAGCAGATCTCTGATCAGAACATTTCAGGACCGGCTGCTCAGAGACTTTATGGCTGCAAACGTTCCTGAATACAAACCAGAACACGTCGTCGGCTGAACTCTATACCGACATGAGAAGCTAACAGGACTCCAGAGGCGTGAAGCTCCTGTACGCAACATGAACACACATCAGTACAGAACCAACACCAACTGGACATGAGGGGGCGCTACAGCAAGCTGCCAGCGCTGTAGTGATAATACTCAGATCAGGACGCAGGTATACGGCTCAGAATATTCCCCCTCCTCTGGAGTAATAATCGGTATATTCGCAGTGACCGGTGAGCTTCGACAGACTGCAGGACTGATAGGTTTTTGTACTTTAATATTTGCACTGGATGTGTACCTACAAGAATACTTCAGAAATATATTTATCTTTATTGTAAATGTTGTTGCACTCTGCAGAGTTTATCTTTTAATGAAAGGTCGGGCCCCGTAGAGGCAGAGAGCAGTTGTGCTCACAGTTACCACAGTAGTGTAGTTAGTACTTGTAGGTATCGAGGGAAACACTCAGGATGAAACACAAACTGCTCCTCTTCCTCCCTGAACTTATCCTCATCAGCTGGATAAATATCTTATATTGAATTTATAATAATCTCAGATTCTGATCGTATTTATAATCTGAGACGTTTCAGTGACACGAGGAGCGCTTGGTTTGTCCACCACAGTAATGTTTATCTGAATATTGTACCTGTAGCTGGACCTTCTGTATCTACTGATGTCTAATAAATTTATAAATCATTAACAGCATCGGTGTTGTTTATGTTGTTGTTGTGGTTGTTGTGGTTGTTGTGGTTATCCAAAGAAGGTTAAAGTCAAGGGCAACTGGACTTGGTTGAAGATATTAGAAGACATCCGTCATCCAAAGGACTTCTTCAGTTCTGACTGACTGGCAGGGAAACTCAGCTATTTAACCTCAGTGGGGTCATTGGCCCGGGTCATCGATACCGCCGGTTCGTTAGTGTTCCTGGTTGCTGTGACGACAGTCGTTACAGTCGTTAGGACTAGCGGTGGCCAAGACTGAACGACCATCGTTGGTATCTTCACCTGAGGCCGAGACTGAAGGACCATCGTTGGTATCTTCACCTGAGGCCGAGACTGAACGACCATCGTTGGTATCTTCACCTGAGGCCAACAGGTTACGTTTGTTGAGTTTCCTGGGAAGTGATGAAAGGACAGCATTGTAAGTGGGGGATAAGTGGTGGCGTAGACCCCCTCCCCTGTTCAATGACGGCTTCTCCACCCTGGTGTAGATGCTTCCTTGACACCTCTTTCAAACCATCCATCTTCTCTGTCTAAAATGTGCACCTGGTGGTCCTCAAACGAGTGTCCTCTGTCCTTCAGATGGAAGTAGACTGCAGAGTCTTGACCTGAGGAGTTGGCCCTTCTGTGTTGAGCCAAAACCACAGGGATGTTGTGTTTGTTGAAAATCCTCCTGAGTTTCTCTGATACTCCAGACACGTACAGAATCACAATGTTGTTGCGTTTGACCTTCTTTTCCTCCCCTGTAGTTTTGTTCTTCTTGGATCTTGTGGGTGTTTTCACAAAGGTCCATTTAGGGTCTCCACAGGCTGTAAGTGCCCCCTTCAGGTGGTTCTGTTCCTTCTCTCTGGCTTGGGCGCTTGTTGGTATGTTTTCCGCTCTGTGGTGCAGGGTTCTCATGACCCCTAGCTTGTGCTCCATTGGGTGGTGGGAATCGAACAGTAGGTATTGGTCTGTGTGTGTGGGTTTTCTGTAAACACCAATCTGCAATTTTACAAAGTCAGTGGAGTTTTGGACGTGGTGAGGCGTGTTTCTCTCCATGGGAGCTAAGATGGTAGAAATGTGTTTGGCAATGTTGTAGGTGACCGAGTTAATGCTGCTGATAATCGGCCTGAGTGGGGCTCCTTCTTTGTGTATCTTGGGTAGTCCATAAATGCATGGAATGGCTTCTCCAGGATACAAACGGTAATATTGTTCACGGGTGATGGTGTTGTCCTTCTCTAACTGTTGTAGACATTCTATGGCCTTTTTCTTGTATCCGCTGGTTGGGTCTCATCTCAGTGTCTCATACGTGTTTGTGTCCATTAGTAGTGTGTTGACCTTGTTCTGGTAGTCCGCTGTGTTAAGTACTACCACGCATCCTCCTTTGTCAGCAGGTAGGATTGTGATGTTTTGATCCTTGCTCAGAGATGTCACAGCCTTCCTTT
>NC_060151.1:32836451-32840163 GCF_021292245.1 Micropterus dolomieu
AACTGTTGTAGACATTCTATGGCCTTTTTCTTGTATCCGCTGGTTGGGTCTCATCTCAGTGTCTCATACGTGTTTGTGTCCATTAGTAGTGTGTTGACCTTGTTCTGGTAGTCCGCTGTGTTAAGTACTACCACGCATCCTCCTTTGTCAGCAGGTAGGATTGTGATGTTTTGATCCTTGCTCAGAGATGTCACAGCCTTCCTTTCTTGGATGGTGAGGTTGGAAGTGGGGCCTTTGCATTAGAAAGGTAGCAGGTAGATACATATATAGATACATATATTTCCCCTAATGACTTATACTATACAGATCAATCAGTTATCAGGACATCCCAATTTACTGAGACTGTAACGGTAGGAGACAGAACGGTCCCAAACGCAACGCTGAGGATTTGCAAAAAGAGGTTTATTGAGGAAAGAGGGGGACGAGGAGGGATGGGAGGAAAGAAGGGGAGTGGCAGGCGAGGACGCGGGGGACCGAGCAGCTGGAGGAGCGGAAGGAGCTTAGGCTGGAGGTTCGAGGGAGGCTGGCAGAAGTTGAGGAGAGAGCGCGGTGACTGGGGACCCGGCGGGGTGCAAGGGGGGAAGCCGGAGGGTGTCGTGGAGGCGGCGAGAGGAGGAGGCTGGCGAGCAAGCCCGGCTGGCCGAGCTGGGAGGCAGAGGTGAGTGAACCTGGCAGGAGGAAACAGACAGACAGGGTTAGCAGGTGATCTATTCCACAGGAAGCTCCTTATCCAGTGGCATGGCTAGGTTAATGTTCAAGTGTGGAAAAGACTTTAAATGGGTCAATAGTGTTAAAGGCAGAACTAAAGTCCATGATTCCAGGTGTTGCAGGGTATGGTGGAGTGCTATGCTAGTCCTCAATGGACCAGTTGGCTTGGTGGGAAAATTGATATGTTCCGTCAGTGCCGAGGTGCAGGATTTCAAGTATGCCACAGATGTTAGGGCAAGTGGTCTGAAGTCATTGAAGCAGGTGATCTTTGAGGACATTGGCACAGGAATGATGGTAGAGCATTTAAAGCACTGTGGGACTTTACATTGGCTTAATGAGGTGTTAAATATGGTGGAAGTTACTGGCGCCAATTGAGCTGCACAATGGCTAAGTAAAGCAGGCCTGATCCCATCCGGCCCTGCTGCTTTCCTCATGTTCAGCTTCTTAAATGTAGCTCTCACCTCGTCCTCCTGGATGCATGAGAGTGGTATTGGAATGGGGTCGGGGAGGATGGCTTGTGAGGTAGGTTTTTCAAACCTTGCATAAAAGTTATTTAATCTGTCTGGGAGGCTAGGGTCATTGTCTAGAGGGGAGATGGGGCGTTTTTTGTAGTCTGTCATGTCCTTAAGATTTTTCCATATTAATCTTGAGCTGCTTGATGAGAATTGTTGCTCCAGTTTTGTTCCATAGCTGTGCTTTGCTCTCCTTATTGCAGCTCATAGTTTAAATTTGGCTGCTCTTTATTGACTCTTGTCTCCATTTTTATACGTATGTAAGATCATTGTAAGATGTAAGTCTTTGGAAAACCAGGGTTTTTTATTGCCATAGAATGACACTGTTTTGGTGGGGATGCACAGAACTTGACTTATGACGTCACAGTATCAGCAATTCGTCAAGGGATGCACAAACTGCACTGAGTATGGGGATCTGATCGCCAGGGGGCGGTGTTACATTGCAGCATGCCAGTGAAATGCCAGCATGGAAGTAATAGGCTTAACAGAAACCACCAGAAACATCTGTAAATTCACAGTACAGTGTTTCCCACAGAATAACCATAACTGTGGCGCTGCGCGGGGGAGGGGGGAGTGCAATTGCCTGAAAATTACCTTTTCATGATGCCTTCCCAAAAAGGACCACAATGGAAATAAGCTGTCTGGCTTTATTGTGTTTTTATCCTTTTGATGGTATTTGTAGTATTTATTGTGTTTATTTTTACAATCAATAAAGAAAGTCAATCAATCAGCTAAACCCTGTTTCATCTCATTTCTATTTTCTATTTAACTCCATGTTGCTTTTACATTTCGTCATGATGCCTTTCATGTTTTCTGTATAGCACTTTGAATTGCCTTGTTGTAATGTGCTATACAAATAAACTTGCCGTGCCCGTGTCCTAATACTGGAATTGGTACTTGGACTACTAGCGTTACTGTAGACAGTGATACTGGTCGTAACATTAGTACTGTTCCAGATACTCGTGCTGATAGTGTTACAGTGTTAACATTGATCAAAACCCCAGTAAAAAATCAGACCTACATTGGTGCTTTAAGGACAGAGGGCGTTGTCGGTTGTGTATAGGTTTGCTTTAAATTGTACTTAGGGTGTGTGTGTGTGTGTGTGTGTGTGTTTGTGTGTAGGTGGAGTCCCAGCCGGAGTATGAGGTCAATCTGTACATGTACCTTTACTTTGTCTGCTTCATCATCTTCGGCTCCTTCTTCACCCTCAACCTCTTCATCGGAGTCATCATCGACAACTTCAACCAGCAGAAAGCCAAGATATGTTTCTACTCACTGACGGACAGACGGACTCTGGACTCTGTTCACATCTGAATAGTTTTGACTTCAGCTTTGTCTAGCTTCAGTTGTGATAATAAATCGTTACCTATTCTCTCTGTCAGGGAGTTAACTCTGCTCTTTTGTCTTTACTTGGGAGGAACCGATATTTTCATGACAGAAGAACAGAAGAAATACTACAATGCCATGAAGAAACTGGGCTCCAAGAAACCTCAGAAACCTGTTCCACGACCTGAGGTCAGTTCAGTTACTTCCTGTCTGACTTAGACATTAAATACAGGTGTGAAAATCCAGGTGAGACCAGGATTGAATGTTTGATGAAGTTTTCAGCTATTGTCATCTGTTTCTGCTCTTTCTGTTTCCCCAGAATAAGTTCCAGGGTCTGGTCTTTGACCTGGTGACCCAACAGTTTTTTGACATCTTCATTATGGTGTTGATCTGCCTCAACATGGTGACCATGATGGTGGAGACGGATGATCAGAGCGAGGAGATGGAAAACATCCTTTACTGGGCCAACCTCGTCTTCATCATCATCTTCACATCAGAGTGCACTCTGAAGCTCATCGCGCTCCGGCACCACTACTTTGCCGTTGGCTGGAATATCTTCGACTTCGTGGTCGTTATTCTGTCCATCGTAGGTGGGTCGGTGACAGTGTCGGGCAGTAACGCGTTACTGTAATATTATAACTTTTCCCAGTAACTAGTAGTGTAACTAATTACTTTTCCAAAACAGTAACATTATTACAGTTACTAATCCAAGTAACACTGCATTACTGCGTTACTGAATGCTCCATCCTTGATTGAATAACTAGTCCTATTGTTATTATTGTTATTATTACCATTAACACTATTATAAATATCTGTACCATTTTTCATTTAGTCTATAGCAACATCACCTTTACTGTCTGTACCTCTGTGTGGATATTGTGTAGGCTGCCTCCCTCCCCTCTCTCTCTCCTTACATCCCTCTCTCTCTCTCTCTTTCTCTCTGTTCCTCTCTTGCCCTCTATCTCTCTCTCTCTCGCCACCTCTCTCTCTCTCTTTCTCTCTGTTCCTCTCTTGCCCTCTCTCTCTCTCTCTCTCTCTCTCTTTCTCTCTGTTCCTCTCTTGCCCTCTCTCTCTCTCTCTCTCTCTTTCTCTCTGTTCCTCTCTTGCCCTCTCTCTCTCTCTCTCTCGCCACCTCTCTCTCTCTCTCTTTCTCTCTGTTCCTCTCT
>NC_060151.1:32840263-32844690 GCF_021292245.1 Micropterus dolomieu
AACTGTTGTAGACATTCTATGGCCTTTTTCTTGTATCCGCTGGTTGGGTCTCATCTCAGTGTCTCATACGTGTTTGTGTCCATTAGTAGTGTGTTGACCTTGTTCTGGTAGTCCGCTGTGTTAAGTACTACCACGCATCCTCCTTTGTCAGCAGGTAGGATTGTGATGTTTTGATCCTTGCTCAGAGATGTCACAGCCTTCCTTTTCTTGGATGGTGAGGTTGGAAGGGGGAGGCTTCGCATTAGAAAGGGCTGCAGACACCTTTAGCCTGAGCTGTTCCGCTTTTGTTAATTTGTTTTTCCTAATGGCCAATTCTGTGGCTGTGATAAGGTCCACTCTAGGTAGCTGCTGTAGTGAAATGGCAAAGTTTACCAGCGGTATCGACGATCCTGGCAAACGACCCACAGAGGCTAAATAGCTGAATTTCCCTACCAGTCAGTCAGAACTGAAGAAGTCCTTTGGATGAGGGACGAAACGTCTTCTAGTATCTTCAACCAAGTCCAGTTGCCCTTGTCTTTACCTTCTTTGGATAACTATGACCTGGATGTTGTGGTTGTAGTTGGGGTTGTGGGGGTGGTTGTTTGTTGTGGTTGTTTGTTGTGGTTGTTGGTTGTGGGAGTTTGTTATGGTTGTGGTGGTTGTGGTTGTTTGTTGTGGTTGTGTTTGTTTGTTGTGGGAGTTTGTTGTGGTGTTGTGGTTGTTTGTTGTGGTTCTAGTATCTTCAACCAAGTCCAGTTGCCCTTGACTTTACCTTCTTTGGATAACTATGACCTGGATGTTGTGGTTGTGGTTGGGGTTGTGGTGGTTGTGGTTGTTTGTTGTGGTTGTGGTTGGTTCTTGTGGTTATGGTTGGGGATGTGGTGGTGGTTGTGGTTGTTTGTTGTGGTTGTTGGTTGTGGTGTTTGTGGTTTTGGTTGTTTGTTGTGGTTGTGGTTGTCCAGTCCACCCCAGAGGACTCCATCACCCACAGGTCCAGTCCACCCCAGAGGACTACATCACCCACAGGTCCAGACCACTACAGTCCACCCCAGAAGACTACATCACCCACAGTTCCACAGAGGACTACATCACCCACAGGTCCAGTCCACCCCAGAGGACTACATCACCCACAGGTCCAGTCCACCCCAGAGGACTACATCACCCACAGGTCCACAGAGGACTACATCACCCACAGTTCCACAGAGGACTACATCACCCACAGTTCCAGTCCACCCCAGAGGACTACATCACCCACAGTTCCAGTCCACCCCAGAGGACTACATCACCCACAGTTCCAGTCCACCCCAGAGGACTACATCACCCACAGTTCCACAGAGGACTACATCACCCACAGGTCCAGTCCACCCCAGAGGACTACATCACCCACAGTTCCACAGAGGACTACATCACCCACAGGTCCAGTCCACCCCAGAGGACTACATCACTGACAACCAAAAACTCCAACCTGATTTCTCAAAGACAGAATCTGATTTTTGATGACGATTTTGAAATGAATCATACGAGTTTATATCTGACAGGAATATTGATTCTGAAGCTTTGGTCTGTGTGAAGCCACATGACTCCTCAGACATTCAGGAAACAGGCTGATAAAATGTGTGCTGTTCACACAGCAGCTTCATTCAGCTGTTCAGCTTCTGAGCCAGGATCCGACCCCATGGGCCAAAGGTGGACCTGCCTGGAGGTGGGTCTCTGGCTCCACCTGCTGGACTAAAGCTGTATGAATGATAATTAACAGCAGGAGGAGGACGAGGAGGAGGAGGAGGATCCACGGGACGTCCTGGACCCAGAGATCCGGCTCCTCAGCAGGTCCCTGATGGAGAACGCTGCTCGTCTTCTCAAAGAGCAGGTATTCAGCTGATGGTCAGGAGGCATTCAGGTACTGCAGGAGCACAAAGACAGACAGGACAGAAGAAGACACATGACGCTGTGATGTCAGATCATAATAACCATGCAGACTAAATGAACATGTTTGAAGCGTCAGACTCAAGTCTCCAATCAGGCTTCACGTGAAAAGGTTCTTCTGTGTTTGTGACTTCCTCTGCTGCTGCTGCCTGTCTGGTCTCCATGGTAACCGGATGATCGTTCTGACCTCTGACCCGACCCGACCGGCAGACTCCGGTTTCCACCGGTGACAAAGGTGAGTGCTGATTGGCCGGACAAGATGCATTTGACCTCCAGACCCCTCCTCCTGTCTGTGACATCACAGCTGCGTCTGATGCTGATTGGATTATATATATGACAGACTGCCTGCAGCTCCCGTCAGCCCCTCATCAGTCACATGACTCCTCTGACGCTTCATGTTTCAGTAAAAATCATTGAATCCTCTGAAGCCGATGATCACAGAGTGGATGGGGGCACGGCGCCCCCTGCTGACCGTGTCACGCTGAACATGTGGACCCAGAGCTGATGAGCAGGGCGACATCAGATTTAATTCCTCTTAGTGATCAGTCAAAGAGTCTGAACGAGTTGTTTTTATTTCTGAAGATGAATATTATGCACATCTGTAAACGTGTATCTAGATAGATAGATATATACTTTATTTATCCTGAGGGAAATTCAAGAAATCTATGGCAACCCTGGTAACAGCCAGACACTGCAAATTATGGGGGGGTCTCAAGGTTGATAAATAAATAAAAAACAGACATTTTGAAATAAGGATTCTGAACCCCAGTCTGACTTCTTTTTATTTCAAATTATTTACATTATAAATATATTTTATTATTGCATTTGTGATTTTTTACACTTTAAATGTGTTTGTGTGTGCTCGACTATGTTTGTAGGAAAGTTATGTTTAACTGTTTATGACAGACAGCAAAAGGATCAGAGAGGAGATCATCAGAAAGGAGACAATAATAATAATAATAATAATGATGTCTGCCAGGGAAGAGGCAGAAAATACATCTGTGGGTAGAGGAGAGAGAGATGTAATTTAAATCGTACCCCATGTGGAAAATGTCTTTTTACTAAGAAATTCATTTGATTAAATACAAATTAATTTGTCAGCTATTTATTTTACTTTATATTATGTTATCCTGAGTATGGCCTTCTTAAAGATACAAAAATAAAATATTATTTTATGTGTCAGCAAATAGACATTGAGCTCGGAGGGGGGCTCTTACCCACATTGTTACATTATGAAATTAAATTAAAATTAACACCGCTCAGCTAATGTTTTAAAACCTGCATTCCCTGAACATTAGATTTTATTACACCAATTCAACACAAAATATATAAAACAGTCCTTCAGAAGAACAGTTAAAGGTCAGACACGTTTTTTGTTAGTGTCCCAAGCCATTAACCAAAAAGTGGCCTATACATATACTTTATATACATATATACGTGTGTATATTCACACAAATACATGAATATAGTATATGTAGGCTGTATATACACACACACTATATATATAAAGTACATGTATATATGTATACAAATATAGAAGGTGTGTTTGTGTAACTTACGGATGGTTACCATGACAACGGCAGCCTCCTCTCCCAGCATGCACCAGCAGCAGAGCGCTTCCCGGCACACAGCGGCAGCAGGTGGAAGTGCAGCAGGGTGGAGCAGCAGACCGACGGACAGCAGCCAGGAGGTAAGAGCTGAGCCACCGCCCGCCCGTCCGTCTCTCTCTGTGTCTCTGTCCTCCGCCCGTCTCTCTCTGTCCTCCGTCCGTCTCTCTCTGTGTCTCTGTCCTCCGCCCGTCTCTCTCTCTCCGCTCCACGTGTCTCTGCGCTCCGCTGTCTGCAGGTTCGGAGGGGGCTGCGGCAGACGCCGCTGACGCTGCAGCGGTGTTTTTCCGCTCTTTGGCCGCCTGTCACCGCCCGCTCTGCCGCTCCTATGCCGCTCCTATGCCGCCTGTTAGCTGCAGGCTAACGGAGCTTCAGGCACATGGAGGTGACAGGGAGGTTAACGTGAACGGGAACGTGCACGTGCTCGTATGTCAGTGCGTTTGACTGACAGGTGGAGGAGACGTCGGTTTAATAGAAACTGAGTTTATTGTGTTTGTTGCTGCATCATCATCATGGAGGATTTACTGTTACTGAGCATGCTCACTGACTCCTCCTCTCCTACCTCCCCTCTTCTCTCTTCTCCTCTCCTCCTCCCCCTCCCCTCTCCTCATCCTCCTCTTCCTCTCCCCCTCTTCTCCTCTCCCCTCCCCTCTCCTCCTCTCCCCTCTTTTCATCCTCCTCCTCCCCTCTTCTCTTCTCCTCCTCCTCCTCTCCCCCTCTTCTCCTCCTCCTCCATTCTTCTCTCTTCCTCCTCTCCTCCTCCTCCTCTCTTCTCCTCCTCCTCCTCCTCCTATTCTCTCTTCATCCTCTCCTCCTCCTATTCTCTCTTCATCCTCTCCTCCTCCTCCCCTCTTCTTCTCCTCCTCCCCTCTTCTCCTCCTCCTCCTCCCCTCTTCTCCTCCTCCTCCTCCCCTCTTC
>NC_060151.1:32844790-32858581 GCF_021292245.1 Micropterus dolomieu
CCCTCCCCTCCTCCTCCATTCTCCTCCTCCTCCTCTCCTCGTCTCCTCCTCTCCCCTCCCCTCCTCCTCCATTCTCCTCCTCCTCCTCTCCTCGTCTCCTCCTCTCCCCTCCCCTCCTCCATAGGATGATGGATGGATGCACCGCCTCAGACGGCCTCAGCCAGGACGAGCAGAGCATGATGGGAGGTTGGTGTAGCTCCGTGATTTAGTGTCCAAATGATGTTAATACAGCTTGTGGTCAGGTGATCACCTGACTCTCTTGTGGTGGTCAGGTGATCACCTGACTCTCTTGTGGTGGTCACTAGGGGTGTGAATCGCAGGGTACCTCACGATACGATACACGGCTCTTGATAGCGATAATATCACGATACAGCAATTTTGCGATAATCGACATATCGTGTCTGTGTAATAACTGTTCGGTGTTCCCTTCTCCTCTCTTTCTCTTCCTACTGATAACTGTATTTTTAGGCCACTGGGAATATTGGGTTTGAGTTTTGACCCTTTGGGGTTGCTGTAGCTGGTCTGTGTGGGGTGCAGAAGCAGCGGAGTAGCAGATCAAGACGGTGAAGTTAGCAGCTCAGTTTTATTTCACACAGAGCTCAGGAAACATGTTAAGTATTTGCACAGTGTCACTCAAGATGTTCAGCATGTGATGCAAAATGTGGAGTTTATGTTGTATTTTCGCCATGCTAATGTCTGTTAGCATGAAATTCCCATTATATGTTAGCTAACTGTTGAAGCGCTATTTTTTATTAATACGTATTGATATGATGGGCTGGTACAATGATATATTGCTGTATCGATTTATTGTCACACCCCTAGTGGTCAATTGACCACCTGACTCTCTTGTGGCAGTCAGGTGACCACCTGACTCTCCCTCAGACTGACAGACTCACCGTTTCCATGAGCGAACAGCGCTCCATCTTAACAGCGACTATAACATCTAAGGTAACAGTCTCAGAATCAGGATCAGCTTTATCGCCCAATAAGTTTACACAGACACAGAATTTGCTTTGATGTCTTGGTGCCTAACAAAAACATAATGTAAAAATTTACAAGATTTACAAAATATAAACTGAACGCGTTTGAACGGTCTGACTCAAATCAAAGTCTTGTAAGTTTGTCAATTTAAAAGATATTTTCTGTCAGGAAACTCAGTTTGTGGTAAACCTGAATAAGATGGAGAATAGACGCGATTACAAAGTGACGTCATAACTTTTTCTCTCAGCTAATGATGGCGTTTGCATCTGATTTAATGTGCAGACATTTACAGTATGTACTGTAAAGGGGGTGGTGGTTTTTTAGGGGGGTAGGAGAGTCAGAGTCAGTGGGGGTCCGGGGCCTTGTTGATGAGGCGGCAAATGGAAAAAAACTGTTCATGTGGAGTGAGGTCCCGATGGACCGCAGCCTCCTGCCGGAGAGGAGAGTCTGAAACGGGTGGGAGGGGTCAGCCAATCTCTAGGTCTCTCCTTATTCCTGGAGGCGTACAGGTCCTGGAGGGGTACAGGTCCTAAAAGTGATGGAAGATTGCAGCCAATCACCTTCTCTGCAGAGCAAATGATGCACTGCAGCTTGCCCTTGTCCCTGGCAGTGGTCCTCCCTACAGGTCTACGGAGCTTTATTTTCTGCCTGTATGCAGGACTCAGGTGGACTTCAATGTTCCACTGTGTTCAGTTTCTTCTTCATTGGTGTAGGCTACTACATACAATGGCGACTGATCAATGTTGAACAGCAGTTACTTTTAGTGAATTATCTAAACAAAGAACGAGGGTACGGCATAGGGTACGGCATAGGGTACACTGTAGGGTACGGTGTAGGGTACACTGTAGGGTACGGTGTAGGGTACGGTGTATGGTACACTGTAGGGTACACTGTAGGGTGCGGTGTATGGTACACTGTAGGGTACACTGTAGGGTGCGGTGTATGGTACACTGTAGGGTACACTGTAGGGTACGGTGTAGGGTACACTGTAGGGTACGGTGTAGGGTACAGTGTAGAGTACGGTGTAGGGTACACTGTAGGGTGCGGTGTATGGTACACTGTAGGGTACACTGTAGGGTGCGGTGTATGGTACACTGTAGGGTACACTGTAGGGTACGGTGTAGGGTACACTACAGGGTACGGTGTAGGGTACACTGTAGGGTATGGTGTAGGGTACACTGTAGGGTACACTGTAGGGTACGGTGTAGGGTACACTATAGGGTACGGTGTAGGGTACAGTGTAGAGTACACTGTAGGGTACAGTGTAGGGTACACTGTAGGGTACACTGTAGGGTGCGGTGTAGGGTAGGGTGTAGGGTAGGGTGTAGGGTACAGTGTAGGGTAGGGTGTAGGGTACAGTGTAGGGTACGGTGTAGGGTACGGTGTAGGGTACAGTGTAGGGTACACTGTAGGGTACACTGTAGGGTGCGGTGTATGGTACACTGTAGGGTACACTGTAGGGTACGGTGTAGGGTAGGGTGTAGGGTAGGGTGTAGGGTACGGTGTAGGGTACAGTGTAGGGTACAGTGTAGGGTACACTGTAGGGTACGGTGTAGGGTACAGTGTAGAGTACACTGTAAGGTACGGTTTATGGTACAGTGTAGAGTACTGTGTTGGGTAAAGTGTATGGTACGGTGTAGGGTACACTGTAGGGTACAGTGTATGGTATGGTGTAGGGTACGGTGTAGGGTATGGCCAAAGTCCTTACAGGCAAGTCCTGTCACTCGGCAGCCATCTTGGCAACGCCTCCCTGCAGCTATTTCAGAGACCAGGCTCCTATCTGAATGAATGGGGAGAGAGCCAGAACTGCACTTTCACTGGTCACCGGGACATAAA
The DNA here is from genome assembly GCF_021292245.1 of Micropterus dolomieu. NCBI lineage: Eukaryota > Metazoa > Chordata > Actinopteri > Centrarchiformes > Centrarchidae > Micropterus > Micropterus dolomieu. The sequence continues at coordinate 32,847,608 of NC_060151.1, forward strand.
AACTACATGAGTAGAATCAGCAGGAAAATCGCTGAAAAGGTTTGATGACTTTGCCGCAAAATAAGTTTTAAAAAGTGTTTTTCCCCACAGGTTAGACTTCTACTACGCATGTACAGTAGACCCTGACGTCAGTGGAACCCCACAATTGGCTGAAATATGTTTCCCGCCTCAGCTGTTAGAAGCAGACGATTGGCTTTCTAGCGGGAGGGGCAGGATAACAGCCATCTTTGGCGTTACAGGCTCTCTCCATAGAGTTGGACTGAGGATGAGTGAGTGGCGTGTTTCCTGTATAAAAAGTCTCTGGTACGGCGTGGAGTTTGGCGTGAGGTTCTGCACGAGGTTCTGCACGAGGTTCTGCGTGAGGTTCTGCGTGGGGTTCGGTAGGACAGATGTTTTCATCAGGTTTCAGATTCTTTTACACTTTTAACTGATCAGAGATCAGATTTATATCCGATCACCGTCTCCTCCTTCTCGTCTCCTCAGCTTGTTGATGGAAAAAGGAATTCTCCCTGCTGCCTCGTGTTACCCTTAGCAACCACTTTAACAAAACCTCCTCGTTACCATGGTTATGTGTTAACTCACATCCAGGCAATGTTTAGTTTGTTTGTCTTCATCTCCTCCTTCTACTCCTACTGTTGTCTCCTTGTTATCCTTCTTTCTCCCCCCGTCTCCTCCTCCCCCCTTAGACCTCGACTCTGTCAGTTTTCTGGATAAACTCCCAAATGGAAGCAGAGTGGAGGAAGAGGAGGAGGTGAAGGAGGAGCAAGAAGATGGAGGTGAACTGATGAGGAACAGCTCTGAGGAGCAGCCAGAGAGGAGGGGTGAGGAGAAAGAGGAGAGATTCATGATGAAGAAAGAGGAGGAAGAGGAGCAGTTAGGAGATGACCAGACAGAAACTCCCTGCTCCTCCATCACAGCTCCTGCTTTACAACAGGACCAGGGAGGAGCTGACGAAGAGGAGGAGGAGGAAGTCAGAGGAGAAGAACAGAAAGAGGGAGATAAAGAGGAGGAGGACGTGACAGAGGAGAAAAGAGTTGCGGTGAAGAAAAAGGAGGAGCAGCTCGAAGGACAAGATGGAGAGGTGGGGAAGAAACCGAGGGAGGCTCAGACAGAAACTCCCTGCTCCTCCATCACAGCTCCTGCTTTACAACAGGACCAGGGAGGAGCTGACGAAGAGGAGGAGGAGGAAGTCAGAGGAGAAGAACAGAAAGAGGGAGATAAAGAGGAGGAGGACGTGACAGAGGAGAAAAGAGTTGCGGTGAAGAAAAAGGAGGAGCAGCTCGAAGGACAAGATGGAGAGGTGGGGAAGAAACCGAGGGAGGCTCAGACAGAAACTCCCTGCTCCTCCATCACAGCTCCTGCTTTACAACAGGACCAGGGAGGAGCTGACGAAGAGGAGGAGGAGGAAGTCAGAGGAGAAGAACAGAAAGAGGGAGATAAAGAGGAGGAGGACGTGACAGAGGAGAAAAGAGTTGCGGTGAAGAAAAAGGAGGAGCAGCTCGAAGGACAAGATGGAGAGGTGGGGAAGAAACCGAGGGAGGCTCAGACAGAAACTCCCTGCTCCTCCATCACAGCTCCTGCTTTACAACAGGACCAGGGAGGAGCTGACGAAGAGGAGGAGGAGGAAGTCAGAGGAGAAGAACAGAAAGAGGGAGATAAAGAGGAGGAGGACGTGACAGAGGAGAAAAGAGTTGCGGTGAAGAAAAAGGAGGAGCAGCTCGAAGGACAAGATGGAGAGGTGGGGAAGAAACCGAGGGAGGCTCAGACAGAAACTCCCTGCTCCTCCATCACAGCTCCTGCTTTACAACAGGACCAGGGAGGAGCTGACGAAGAGGAGGAGGAGGAAGTCAGAGGAGAAGAACAGAAAGAGGGAGATAAAGAGGAGGAGGACGTGACAGAGGAGAAAAGAGTTGCGGTGAAGAAAAAGGAGGAGCAGCTCGAAGGACAAGATGGAGAAGTGGGGAAGAAACCGAGGGAGGCTCAGACAGAAACTCCCTGCTCCTCCATCACAGCTCCTCCTAATGAGAGAGAAGCTGACGAAGAGGAGGAGGAAGGAACGACTGACGGAGAGAAAGAGGAGCTGATGGAGGAGTCTTCAGAGCTCCACCCTCCCCCAGAGATGAATAAAATAATCGTTCCCAGCAGCTCAGAGAGTCCTTCTGAGAAGCAGCTGGACGTCCAGGAGGAGAAAACAAACACACAAGCACCTCCCGCCACTCCATCCTCTAAAGACCAGGAGGTCCCTGCTGATAAAACAAACTCTCCCCTGACCAAAGGTGTTGTCAGCAAAGAGAAGAGACGTTTGATTTCTACTGCAGCTCTTCCCTCCAGGACCAAAGCTCCAACCACAGCAGCTGCCTCAGCGAGGAAAACCAGCACCTCCTCCTCTCCAAAAAAACCGGCTCCACCCAAGAAAACAAGTGCTCCCCCTCCTCTTAAGAAAGGTCTGTCATTCTCAAACTCCTCATTCTGCACTTCTCCTTTTTATTTCACCTCCTTTAATTTCTCCTCCTCCTCCACCACCTCCTCCTCCTCCTCTGTGTCATGTTTCTGGATGTTAAAGCAACATTTTCTATGTTTTTGTCTCGTTTTGAAAGTGACACAGACCGGAGACTTCCTGTTGACCTCTGTGACCTTACGGTTGCCATGGAAACAGTATGCTCCCCGCTTGTATTTCCTGTTTGCTGCGCCCCCTCAACACCTTTCTGTTTATAGCTGATGTTCTGTTGTGCAGTTAAACACACTGATCAATGATTAATCAGCTTCAGGATCAGATGTTCGTGTTTCCTCGTCATCATCAGACTGACTTAAAGAAGTGAGTTCCTGTTGGTCACGTTTACGTCACTTCCTCCTGTTTCTTCTTCTTTTGTTCAGAAAAAGCAGCTGTGAAGGAAACAGCTGAAGAAGCTATGAAGGTAAAATCCACATGATTCAATTTGTCATTACAGTTATTTCTGTCATATTTATCTCTCTCTTTCTATATATAAATATAATATAGATGTATGTATCTTATTATATATTTATACACACATACACATATAAAATACATAAAATACAAATCACATTTCTGTAAAACATATGAAACTATCATCAAAGCCATATGCAGAGGGGTTTTTTTCCACCACATTTCACACCTATCAATGAGGGTGAACAGAAACACCTGTCAGGATACATAATAATAATAATAATAATAAGTATAATTATTCAGCCCCTCCAGGATTCACAGCTCTTTTTTGTGGTTTTGCAGCAACATTTCTAAAAACAAATTGCGATAAAATTTTTGGGGTGTTTTTTTTTTTAAATCTGCAAAGGTAGACGTGATATTTCTATGGTTTAATCATTAAACAGTCCCTCCAGGACGTGGTGGGCCTGACCCTGGTCCTACATAGTGAAACCAGCTGACCTGGATTCCGTCCTGCAGCTGAGCGGGATGCAGCAGCCTGTGTCTCAGTACACTGTCTCTCAAAGAGTTTGTCTTGAGACAATTTCCTTTATGTTGGACCACTATACTGCACGTGGATCCTGGTCTTCACAGCCCTTTGCTGTTATTGTTGTAGGTAAATGTGAGACGTTGATATCACACATGTTCTTTGCACAAAACGGCGATGAGAGGTCATCGTCAATTTGTGGAAAAGTTGTGGTGATTGGTCAAAATTGCAAGTCACGCTGAATTCACAGGGATTTGTTGAATTTGTGTTTGCAAAATCCTGGGACTGATCATTAGTATTATTTTAATGTGTGTTTTTCAGGCTTCCAAGACAGCAGGGGGCACCAAAGCAGCCAAGATGATGTCAGCCAAGAGTACAGGTACAACAGTTCAACCAGTAAGACCAGTTCAACATGTGTGACCCAGTTAACCTCTCTGTCTGTCTTTCCTTCTGTTAGAGTCAGTAGACGGCGTCAGCAGTCCAGGAAGCCGTTCCCCTGCCAGTCGATCGTCCACTCCAAACAGAGACGTCAAGAAGGTACGAACACCTGTCTAACTACCTGTTAACCCGTCTGTCTGAGTGTCACCAGGTAATTCTGGTATCTGAAGGTCTGAACATGTCTGTGAAGGTTCTCAGTCAGCCATCCATCCATCCATCCATCCATCCATCGTCAACCGCTTATCCTGTGTACAGGGTTGCGGGCGGCTGGAACCAATCCCAGCTGACATCGGGCGAAAGGCGGGGTCCACCCTGGACAGGTCGCCAGTCCATCGCAGGGCCACACATAGACAAACAACCTGTCACGCTCACACTCACACCTAAGGACAATTTAGGGTCACCAATTGAAGTAGTCACAGGAAATGCAATCTGTTTGTAAGTGAGTTCAGCGCTGACCGCTTTAATTCAGAAATGCGTCTACACAAGACAGCCGTCATTTTCAACAGCTTTCTGTCAGCGGCCCAGTTACAAATGTTGCAGTGAGTAAAGCAGCAGTCAGCAGCAGCAGACACAGTGAGCGGTTTGATAAAGAGCTGCACACCTCCACCTGCTCAGCCAGGTAACCAGCTCCTTTCACTTTCGCTGTTCACAGACTCATGTTGTGTGCAGCATAAAGTTATCATGACTGCTGAAAATACCAATAACTGCCCGACAATAGTTTGTTTAGCTGCCCCAGACTTCTGAGCCCTGTGGTATTAAAAGGCATCTGCTGTTACCATAGTAACTACAGGTGCCTCATGCACAATAAAGGGCAGCTGCATAATAGCGTCAAAACTGGTTAATTAATGACAATCAGAGTTCCATTTACAATTAGTTTCTAACCATAAATCATTAGTGAACTCCTCGGCTGCAGTCTGAGAGCATTTTCTATGTAGATTTATCATTATGGATTTAGGCCTACCGTGTTTTAAGGAGTCTGTTCACACTGATATAAGCTAATGAAAATGCCATTGATTTATCTGTTTAAGTAAAATTGAAAGCGCCATATGGGTTTGTTGCATTATCAAATCGTAAAACACTGCAATTTAATTAAATAAGTACAATAGGCCTAGGTATAAATAACATGTTAAAGCAATATGAATAAGTTATTTTAGGTAACTTTTACTCTGAGTAAATTTTTAATGAGCTACTTTTTACTTTAGTAGATTTTTTTTGAACTGTAACTGTAAAAATTCATCAAAGTAATGGTACTTTTACTTAAGTAGAATATTTTTGTACTCTTTCCACCTCTGGTTTGGTATTACCACGTTGCTAACATTCTTATCATTTTCTTTTTAGAGGGGCAACCGAGTCGAGGGTCATTCGCAGGGAGCCTGCAGCACTATCAACAAGATGATCAGTTTGGGAAGTTAGCATAGGAGTCCTCTGTTATAATGAGATCTAATAATACAACTGTTAATACATCAATAAATATATTAATATACATCTACTAAATCTAATAATACATCCCTGTCTAACAGTAACAGTCTCTGAGCTGGTTTCAGTTCACATTTAGTTTGACAGATACAAACTTCAGGGATGAAAGTTATAACTGATTATTATCCACGTCCCTCTGAGACCAGGATAAGAGTTTTAATACATTTACTAGTTCTGTGAATGTTTTACTGGTTGAACTGGTTCTGATAACACGGTTCTGCAGGTAGCAGTGGTCCGGACCCCCCCCAGGTCTCCAGGCTCTGCTCGTGGACGGACACCCCCCCTCCCGTCCCACCCCATGCCGGACCTCAGCAACGTGAAATCAAAGGTCGGATCCACAGAGAACCTCAAACACTCACCCGGAGGGGGCAAGGTAACACACACCTGTTTGTCTTTCTATACTTGTGAAGACCCTCGTTAACATAATGCAGCTCCTAGCTGACCACATGTAGAAAACCAGCTCCAACACTATGCTCAGTCTGTCCATATCGTTCAGCGCAGGACGCCATGTCAGTCTGCTGAAGCTGAAGTTGTTCAATATGTCACCAAGACGGTGCTTTTTCGGTTACTGTTGGACTCAGAAATGAGTTGAGCAGCAACCAATTGAAATTAAATTAAATTAAAATTAAATAAAAAATAAATATTTATACTTCTGTCAGGACAAATGATCATACTTCTCCATGCTATAGTCTCCAGAGGGGTACCAGGCGGGGTTGCCCACTCTCTCCCTCACTATTTGCCATTTTTATAGAACCGCTAGCAGCTGCTATCAGACAAAATAATAATATTAAAGGAATTAAAACAGAAAATGTACACCATAAGATAAGCCTTTATGCAGATGATGTATTACTCTTCCTCCTAAACTCCATTAACTGGAGTAAATCCATAGTTTTACCTGTAATGTGTGATTTCCAGAGTATATCTACCATACTGCTAAAGTCTGGGAATATTAAATATCTGGGTGTCAATATTTCCTCCAAGCGGTCAGAACTGACACGGCTAAACTACACGCCTTTACTTAAATCAATAGATGACCTTGTGTGATGGAAAACATTGCCCATATCATTCATGGGAAGAGTCTCCACCAAAAAAATTATGTTTTCAATGTTACCCACCAAACCCTCTGCTGTCTGGTTTAAATCCCTGGACTCATACATCTCAGAATTTATGTGGAAAAATAAAGTTTAAAAACTCTGCAATAAGCAAAAGATTGTGGTGGTTTAGAGCTGCCAATTTTTTTTTCAGTACTTCCTGTCCAACAGACTACAATATATTTTAAAATGGATCAATCAAAGCACCCTGGACCACTCATGGATGGACATAGACCAAACATTCTGTAAGGAAATTAAAATTTCTGATATGCCATTCATCAGTTCCAGCATCAAACATCACACCTGCTTTAAAAGCTCTTCCCTGGCAGCTTGGTGGAAATTTCTCAAAATATCTGGGTCATGCAGACTTACCCCAGTCTGGGGTAAGTCAACAATCCTGACATCCTGCAAAATAAGGAAACACTAAATTCCCCACTGTGGCATGACAAAGGGATAAGACATCCAGAGCATGTAATGCTCTAATACTTAGATCTACCTCCAATGATAACATACTTAAACTGTCGCCCCCAAAACTGTTTTCAAAAATATACATGTTACTGTTGAAAACAGACAGTTCTCCCATTCCTAAAGTGGGAGACAGATCTATCCATTAGTCCAGACCAAAACTGGCGTTTGGCGCCGGCTGGCATCTCCCCTGTGCAGCGCCTTTTTTGGCTGTTGTGTGGCGGTGGTTAGATTGGTAACGGCGTCAAGTGCGGGCCTGGACAGGGCTGGTGTGGGGGCATGGTGGGCTTTGGGTCACAGCTGCACGCTGGACCCGTCCTAGGGCTGGGTGGGGTTGTCGCTGGCTCTGGACCAGGGGGTCTGGGGATTCAGGCTCCCCGGCATATCTCTCTGCTGTTCTCACTCGGGGCAGAGCGTAGCTCTCCCGTGACAGGTGGACTGGGGTCCTTTGCGCTTTGGGGGGTCGCGGGTATCCCTGACTACTGGGGGTGGGGGTCTCTGGGCACCTCGCGGGTCAATCCGGTTGTGGTCCGGGGGGCTACGATGGGATTGTTGGGCGATTGTGAATGCATCTTGATGCATTGATTTTTTTTCTGTGCAGGGTCTCTGGGGGGCCGCTGGGTGTTTGGTTTGTGCATTGGAGTCCGGGGGAGGCATTTCCTGGTTGGCTTGGAGGGACTAGTTTGCGTCCCTGGTTTGCTTCAGTTGTCGGACTTCTCTGCTGACTGAAGTATAAAGTTAGTTGTCGGGATGTGCAGTGTGGGTGTGGGGCGGAGCTGTGCTCTGGTTTGTCCTGAGCGTGTGCTTGGTGTTCTCGGCCCTTGACGGGTGGGTGGGTTGGTGGTGACACGCAGCTGAGGTAGTTGATTTTGCCTTGTTGCTGGTTTGGAGGGCGTGGTGTGCATGGGGGATGTTGGCTGGCGTTGGTCCGGGTGCCACTCTTCCGCGGGTTTCGCCGTTTTGGTTCCGACGGCACTGCGTTGTTGATTGGCATTTGGACGGCCAGGTTTTTGCCGTTTGTTGGTCGGGTCGGTTTCTTCCGCGTTCACGATCCGTGTGGGAGTCAACTTCTTTTTTTGTTTTTCTCCCATCCCTATTGGTCACTGGGGTCGGTGCGGCGTGGTTGTGGCGTGCCACTCTCACTAAGAACTACATTCATTAACAGGCTTATATGCACACACATACGCACAGTCTCACATATAGACACAAACAAAGGTTGTCCGTGGTAGAATTAGTGATGTTTTTCTTTCAGTTACGTATTTAAATTATTATTCTAGTTCTCATGGCTGTGCTGTGTTGCTTATTTATGTTACTTGACTGTTTCTCGTTTTCATTTCTCCCTCAGTTGTTGTTTGTTTTTCTCCGCCCCAAGCCCCCTCCCCGTTCTCTTGCTTTCTACAACTGGTGTTTCTATCCCCATGTCTGGCCCCTGTCTGGCCCAGGGACAAATAAATTTAAATAAATAATAAAACAAACAAAGGAGTATATTAATCCTCTCTTGTTAAAGTAAAATCTGTCTGGCACAATATGGTATCCAGCTCCTCATACTCTATACCAGGCTGCTGGGCAGGACAGGTTTAAAAGAAAAAGAAATGAATAAAGTCCATGTGAAAGAGATCAGGACTCATTGACTCCTACCTGTACCTGTCTGCAGGTTCAGATCGTCCATAAGAAGCTGGATCTCAGTAATGTGACATCAAAGTGTGGCTCCAAAAGCAACATCCACCACAAACCAGGTAATGCACACGCACACACAGGTGAGTGTGTCACTGCAGCTGGAGCTTCGACTCTCGCTGTACCTGACATGTAGCAGGTTAGATATAGTCCAGGATTGTTTTTTATACTCGTCCACTGTACTTTACTGTAGTTATACAGTGTTCTGCATAACACACTGTTATCATATTACAATGTACCTGTGTGTGTTGTGTGTGTCACAGGTGGGGGGAAGCTGGAGATTAAATCAGAGAAGGTGGATTTTAAAGGCGCTCAGTCTAAAATCGGTTCTCTGGAGAACATCACTCATGTGCCAGGAGGAGGGAAGAAGAAGGTACAATAATCTGCTAACAACATGCTAACAATCTGCTGACAACATGCTCACAACCTGGCTCAACAGTAGGTGACAAAAGCGGGAAACCACACAGTCTGAAAATAATAATAGAGATTTTAATAAGTAAATTAAGCAAAATATACAATTGCAGGTGTCTGTCAGATCATTATGTGTGCAGTGCATGTGTGAGTGGAGTGTGTGGGTGTAGAACAGAATCAGTCGGCAGGCCGGGAGAAGAGGGCATCAAATCATCCAGCAGGCTCCTTTATACCACCTGACCCCCCCCCCGCTCAGGTGTGTTGCATCTCACACCAGGTATCAACTCCACCCACCAATTACCTGGATTAAAGGGACAAAACACAGCAAGATACAAACAACAAGAGAGGGCCCAAACCTGGAGCCATCACACTCCCCACCATAAGACAGGGTTCCTACCCTGGACCTTAACAAATATCAACTTATTTACATTTATACATAGACTTAGAGACTTTATCTAAAAAGGTGTTTAAGATGTGCTTACCTAGCCCCATACCAAAACACCTCTACAAAGATGGATAGATGCCTCTCCAGACTCGTAATCACCAACCTCAGCAGCCTTGGAGCAATTTAAGAGGAAGGAAAACAGAGGCAGCAGAGGACAGTGTAGAAGTAGTATTAATTAAGTTGCAAGAGTTACAAAGGAGCGCGGGACAAGGCATCCGCCATAATATTATCTTTGCCTTTGATATATTTAATGTCCAACCTATAGTACCAGATCCGGTTTTTAGAGATACAAAAGTGAGGAATACTGACAGCGGGGAAATTGAGGTTGTAGCCCGACCCAAGTTCACATCAGAATCAGCACCCGAAGCTCATCTCATGTAAACAAGTTGGCCTTCTGCTAGACGACACACTAAAGTTCCAGCAACCAAACGCACACAACTGGAATTACAACGCAAGTGCTAAACCAAATTAGCGCAACAAAAGTTTCCTCCGAACAAAGGCTCACTAGCCAATCAAGTCGTCCCAAGACGCACAACGCAACAAACCAACGAAACTACAAAACTCATACTAATCAAAGCATGAGCTATAGCACTTAATGTTACCAAAGCTAGCTGACCAACCCACCAAGTCGCAGACGCTAACCCAGATGGAGAACACTCCCCACTGACAATATTAATTCCTCAACCAGACCAAGAAAATTTAGAGGCATAACCAACAACTCTAGCAGCTTCATCTTAACAGTTTTTCCCTTTCCAATGACCTCTTCCTTTTCTATGCCTAATTTATCCATTTGCAACAGCAGAAGTTCTTTTTGTTGCTCAAAGGTTAAGGCTACTGTAGTAGTTGTGAACCACAGACTCACCGTCACCATCACCTCGACTCTGCATCGTAGCTGGCACCATGTTCCATTAAAGCAGACCTCAACACTCCTTTAATTTCCTCCTTTAACCGTTTTTTCTCCGTTATCATAATAATCAATGAGCTTAAAAAGTTCATCTTTTGTAAAACTATTCAAAAGCTCCTCCGATGGAGACCGAACAAAGGTAGCAACAGTGGCCATAAGACAAAATCCGGTGTGCAAAAAATATAAAATCAGACCCTTCCCACTAACTACCTACCCAGAAACTTATTAACCTCAACCCTAGTCTTCATGTAGTTACTTACAGCGGGTACTTATGCACTAAAAACCACCGGACCGAGAAAGGCAACTGCACAAACAGCGACCCCCTCGAGTCCAGGGATGTGCCCCCGAGACAACTGCTCTAACTGTGTTCACTGCAACACTACCAAGATATTATGAACGAATCCCAAAGGAGAAACGTTCCTTCATCCTACCTACTGATCACAACCTAACAGCATGCTAACAATCTGCCAACCACCGGCTCACAACATGCTCACAATCTGCCAACCACCGGCTCACAACATGCTCACAATCTGCCAACCACCGGCTCACAACATGCTCACAATCTGCCAACCACCGGCTCACAACATGCTCACAATCTGCCAACCACCGGCTCACAACATGCTCACAATCTGCCAACCACCG
>NC_060151.1:32858681-32880281 GCF_021292245.1 Micropterus dolomieu
ACAACATGCTCACAATCTGCCAACCACCGGCTCACAACATGCTCACAATCTGCCAACCACCGGCTCACAACATGCTCACAATCTGCCAACCACCGGCTCACAACATGCTCACAATCTGCCAACAACCGGCTCACAACATGCTAACAGCATGCTAACAACATGCTCACAATCTGCCAACCACCGGCTCACAACATGCTCACAATCTGCCAACCACCGGCTCACAACATGCTCACAATCTGCCAACAACCGGCTCACAACATGCTAACAGCATGCTAACAACATGCTCACAACCGGCTCACAACATGCTAACTGCATGCTAACAACATGCTAACAGTCTGCTAACAACATGCTCACAATCTGCCAACCACCGGCTCACAACATGCTAACAATCTGCCAACAACCGGCTCACAATCTGCCAACAACCGGCTCACAACATGCTAACAGCATGCTCACAACCGGCTCACAACATGCTACCTGCATGCTAACAACATGCTCACAACCTGCAAACATCCTGCTAACAACATGCTAACAGTCTGCCAACAATCTGCCAACCACCGGCTCACAACATGCTCACAATCTGCCAACCACCGGCTCACAACATGCTAACAATCTGCCAACCACCGGCTCACAACATGCTAACAATCTGCCAACCACCGGCTCACAATCTGCCAACCACCGGCTCACAATCTGCCAACCACCGGCTCACAATCTGCCAACCACCGGCTCACAATCTGCCAACCACCGGCTTACAACATGCTAACAGCATGCTAACAACATGCTCACAACCGGCTCACAACATGCTAACAGAATGCTAACAATCTGCCAACAACCGGCTCACAACATGCTAACTGCATGCTAACAACCGGCTCACAACATGCTAACAGCATGCTCACAGTCTGCTAACAACATGCTCACAGTCTGCTAACAACATGCTCACAGTCTGCTAACAACATGCTCACAATCTGCCAACAACATGCTCACAATCTGCCAACCACCGGCTCACAACATGCTCACAATCTGCCAACCACCGGCTCACAACATGCTCACAATCTGCCAACCACCGGCTCACAACATGCTAACAATCTGCCAACCACCGGCTCAGAACATGCTAACAGCATGCTAACAACATGCTCACAACCGGCTCACAACATGCTAACTGCATGCTAACAACATGCTCACAACCGGCTCACAACATGCTAACTGCATGCTAACAACATGCTCACAACCTGCAAACATCCTGCTAACAACATGCTAACAGTCTGCTAACAGTCTGCTAACAACATGCTCACAATCTGCCAACCACCGGCTCACAATCTGCCAACAACCGGCTCAGAACATGCTAACAGCATGCTAACAACATGCTCACAACCGGCTCACAACATGCTAACTGCATGCTTACAACATGCTCACAACCTGCAAACATCCTGCTAACAACATGCTAACAGTCTGCTAACAACATGCTCACAATCTGCCAACCACCGGCTCACAACAATGCTAACAATCTGCCAACCACCGGCTCACAACATGCTAACAATCTGCCAACCACCGGCTCACAATCTGCAAACATCCTGCTAACAACATGCTAATAGTCTGCTAACAGCATGCTAACAATCTGCCAACAAATCTCAGCCCAGCGTCTGTTAAGGAAACGCATTCGGAGGAAAGGGGGTCAGGAGGAGGAATCAGAAACAGGTGGGGGAGAAATAAAAGGGATGAACTCTATCGCGCGCTGATCGAATGTGATCCGACTACCAGAACACAGCATGTTTTACGAATTTACATTCATCCGTTTTGACCCGGACACAAAGAGGGAAATCAGTTGGGGCAGGCTTTGCAAATGGGCCGGCATAAAGGCTGGGACCCCTAGCTCCAGCCTGGTCAGGACTTTTCTATTGAGCTGCATTTTCTGTAAAAGTGGTGGTGATGGAAGCGTCTCCGTCCTCTCTTTGGAAATGTAACGTCTCTTCAGAGACCTCTTCTTCAGGTTGTGTTCCAGGCTGTAGAACAGTTATTCTGAACGGTTATTCACCCTTTAGTAAGGGTGCACCGTGACCATAAAGGAAGCCATCGGGTAAACACATCTCAAGCAGAGACTTCTCCGGTAGGGAACACAGACTCCAGGTCTACAGTCTCTTTGGATTACTGTGTCCTGTAGACAGCCTGAATAAATACAGATGGTTCCAGGCTAATACTGATCAGTTCCCTTTGTTAAGACCTAAATTATATTTCTGATTCAATGTATTTTATTGTGCTAGTGTTGCCATGTTAAGGCCAGTATGTGAAATAATAACAATAGTGTTATAGTGACTCACCTGCAGGCTGAGGTCCAGCAGGTGGAGCTTCTCCAGCAGCTGCAGGGCTCTGCTGGTGTTCCCTGATCTGGACCCTTACAAAGACGTTGGCCTCTTACAAACACATGCAGCTGCAGCAGCAGACTAGTTCTATAATGTTAGCTGCTGAGCTGCATCTTAGGATTTACATCCAGAAGCATGTCGACCTAGCAGCCTGCAGAGCAGCTTCTGTCCTCTGGCTGTGAGGCTCTTCAGTAATCGCAGCATCATCGTCCAACGTTCGCTTTTTAACCAGCTAGCTGGCTGCTACAAATCAACACAAAACCAGACATCCCTTTATTTTTTTTGGGCTTTCTGTTCCTTCTGCTCTATTTTACCCTCTTGTGCACCTGAAGGCTCGGACCTTTTCATTTTGATTCATCTTATTTTTTCCTTTGATGGCGCTCAGGTGGACCACCTACATGGCCTCTGCGTTAGCCGAGAGCAGACTGTTGGAAATGACAACCAATACAGATTCTGTCCTGGTGGACCGGCTCTTTAACATTTGCAGGGTTGTTGGGGGGGGCGACTGGGATGCGTCTATGCAGAAGATGTGGTTCTGTTGGCTTTGCCAGACCCCCCCCAATAATAAATGTCATCATACATCTCTACCCAGCATGCACTTTGATCTGATGCATCTTTTCCATAAAGTCTTTAGGATCCTGTGATTTTACTGTCTGACTTGTTTATAATTCACTGAGCAGTTTGTGGAATATTAATTAACGGAATATTAATAACGTTTGTGTTGATGGCGCGTCGACAGATTGAGACTCAGAAGCTGAACTTCAGAGAGACCGCCAAAGCTCGGACCGACCACGGTGCCGACATAGTCACCCAGCCCGACTCCTCCCCTCCTCGCCTTAGCAACACTTCCTCCCCCGGAAGCCTTAATGCTGCTGAAGCTCCGCCCCTCAACACCCTGGCCGACCAGGTGAGAGATTTACCTGTTCAGACCACAACAAATCAAACACACACATTAACCATTTCCCCTTCCTGTCAGGTTTCGGCCTCCCTCGCCAAACAAGGCCTGTGATTGGATGACCCGGTGCCTGCAGACCCACCCCTCCTATTACCAAGGAAACTACCTGATGGAAGAAAGAAAAAAAAAATCATCATTCTGCCTTTTTCCTCATGACCTTCATCTAATGTCACAGCGACAGGATTGGAGAGATTTTATCAGCTCAGACAGCCAATAACGTTCAGTCAGCACTCAGCGAGGCAGGTAACCCTCCTCTGTTTCCTCCAGAGAAGAAGAGTATCAGGGCAGCGCGTGGCTATGCTAGCTTAGCACAAAGACTGGAAACAGGGCGAAACTGCTAGCCTGGCTCCGGGTGGTCGCAGGTGGACTCTTCTTGGTGGGCTAGGTGTTCCCCCCGTGTGCAGTCCTTATGCTAAGCTAGCTTAAACACTTCCTGGACCTCTGTCTGTGTGAGGGTTGAACTTTTGGGCTTTGAGCTGGTTCCAGAAGTACTTGAGGAGGTTTTTGGGTGCTTGAACCCAGTCGGAGTCCTTCAGGAGGACCCTGAGGAGGTTTCAGGTGCGGCTGTGTGATACGGACACTGATCCTGATAGAAATGTTTCCTCGTCACGTGACAACAGAGCTAACCCTAACCAGTCACATGGCGACCTTCAGGCCGCCACATGATGATGCTGTAGGTCTGAAACACGTCGTCTGACTTTCAGCTTATTTCAGCTTCTGAAACACGGAGTTAGTTCCGAAAAATCGACAAACTCAGGATCAGTGAGACGGTTTGAGAAGTCCTTGAGGACGTTTACAAGTTCAGGGGGTCCAGGAGGTTTTTCCAGGAGTCCTTGAGCTATCGTCTCAGAGAAAACAGAGAATACGTTAATCAGCCTGGAGCTTCCTTCATAAAATCCCTCCAATCACATAAAGTCTCTCTCTCTGATGTCACCTCTCTCAGCCAATCATCACCTCTTCTGTGTTTCTGAATGCTGATGTGCTGTAGGCCCTCGTGATGCCCCCCCCCCCCCCCCACACACCATCCCAGAATGCAGTTTGATACCAAACGCCAAAACCATGTCTCACTCTCTGCTTGTGGCTGTTAAAGTGCTTTGTACCAATAAAGTTTCTCTTGGATCCGAACACCTGTTTGTTGTTTGACGAGTCACATGTACTGTATATCATTATACTGCATATGTGTACTAACATATCTGAAACTCAAAATTCAGACTGGAAAGATGTTAAATGTTTATTTCACCACAGATAAACGTCATGCAGGTGTTTCTGTACACACACATCCTATAATTCCAAATGATTTGGCCTTTCGCCTGCATTTCTTTTGTTTGCATTGCAACAAAAACAGCCGGGTCATGTGACAGTCATGTCTGGCCCTGACTGTTCTTAACCTGTGGTCATAGCTGAGAATCTCCCCGTACAGTCACATGATCTCAGTTTTATTACTACAACAGATGGAGACAAACCTGAATAAAGACGTGAATGCAGATGCTTCCACACATTTACATTAACTTTATGCAAAGTGACTTACATTTGAGGAACAACATACAAGCATCAACAGAGCATCAAATACAGATCTACAACTGACGATACATACTAGTAAGAGCAGCAATACATACTAGTAAGTACATGTATTCATGGTACATATCACATCAATCGGGTAAATACCTAGGGAAGGAAGTAAGAGTTAAAGAAAGTGCAATCAATACAAGATCATTGTAGGGGATAGAAGAAGAAGAGCACAGGAAGTGCATGTTAGAGGTGTTATAAGAGGAAGTGTTCTCGGAAGAGATGAGTTTTTAAGAGCTTCTTGAAGTTAGAGAGGGTGCACAGCGCCCCCTGTGGCAGCTGTAAAGGTGCTGGGCTCGTCCCAAGTGGCGCTTTAGAGGTTCACCGGTGGGGTGGCAGCAGCTGCAGTCTCAGAGACGCTCAGCTCGGGTTTAACCAGGAACAGAGACTAAAGTGACGCCTGCATTCAGATCTCTGGGAAAGACTGCAGGGTCGGACATTTGATGAGCGTGATGCTCGTGCATGGGGGCAGCGTGTCAAGATCTGACAGGCAGGTCAGCAGCAGAGTTCCAAACTCGGCGGCGGTAATGCAGTTTTTTTGCCAACCGGCGTAAAACTGAAAAGAAGGCGGCGGTCAGCAGAAGTCTGAACAAAGAAGGTTAAACCTCCTGGAGCGAGTCCACAATCACAGACACCTGAAAGATGTGTCCACTCCACAGCGACAGGTATGCATGTCAAAATAGCCGGCGTGACATCGCCAAATAAGTGGAAACAGGTCAGAGGCCGGTATGTTCGAGCACGGCGGAAAATGCTTGAGAAACGGAGTGGAGACGGCTTTTAATTAAGAATTAAGAATTTTATTAATCACCGGTCCACTGACACCTATTTCCCCCAAAGTGATACAGTGAGTGTTCAACACGTCGCTTCAGATGAACAAAATACAGGCTGGATCTATCTGAATGTTTCCTAGCCGAAAGCTAACAGCAGAAAGCAACAGTTACCGTCCTCGTTTTGTGTTTAGGAGCCTCTGTAACAAACCACAGAAGGCTTCACATTGCATGCTAGCTGTTCAAATGACGCCGTTGTTCTAACATCCGATGCCGAACGAGGAGGACACCGTGAGCAATCTTACTCCAGGCCCGTCATCCGTTCTCTGTTCTACACCGAGCCGATCTGGGTCATGTGAGCCCTCGACATGCACAGCACCTGGAGTGCAAAGGAAGAGTAAGCGAACCCCGGAGCTGGATGCTGCTGACGCCCTCCAGAGGTCGGCAAAGATCAGTGAGGACGACGACCCGGCCTTTGGGAACTACCTCACCGTGTTCGTTCGGCAGCACCACGGGCATGTTGCCAAGAGACTGATTGAGGAGATGAAGCATACACTGACACAAGTTCTCAGTTTCATTCTCAAGTTGCTGACATAAAAGAACTCAGTATATATAAACAGAAGTGTATATATACTAATGAACTTCTATAGGCTACCTGCTGCATCTTGTCTCCTTTGAGTATTTTTCTGTCTTCTGATATTAAGAAGGTCTCAAAGTTCGGCTCAACTGCGGGCACGTTGGATTCTGTTTGGCATTGCATCAGTCTAAATAACTGAGCATAGATGCTGTATTAATGGAGTGTGCCTCTCTGGAGGACAGTGTCCTGAAGAGCCGCCCTCCTGTGTCCGTCTGAAAATACTTCTTCAGCTCGTTCTGCACTTGAGCGTCTGACGCGTTGCTCCATCAGCAGAGGCGTCCTGGATCCCGCCTCCCTTCTCCAGGGACGTCCCCTTCGTCCACCGAGGTGCTGTGCGAGTCTCTCGCCCTGTCTGACTGGACTTGGTTGGTGCAGCAGAGTAACTGTGCAGAGCCTTTCTTATGTCTTGGCCCGTCTCAGTAGAACTAACACGGCCGTTCCAAAGACTGTCCGCCTTGCAGCTGAAATGGCATTTTCAGAAACCCGCCTTGCTCTGGAGTGGCACCGAGCAGTGGGATTGCTCCCCGTTAAAATGATAGTGAACAGTGATGAGACAGATTTTTTCAGATCAAACTTAAAAAATAAAATGAAGGGTAATGTATTAATGAATTCTACACTTATGGCACACATGATGAAACTGCCTATTCATTTCATTAATCTGTGCAAATTCTCTGGATGTAACACGAACTCACCTGAATGCGGTCGCATTAGTTATCCTTCAGAGGAAAGTCTGCGACAGAGTCATCAAACGTCCTGGCAGACACGTGGAAGTTTTGATGGGGTTTCTTGTCATCGAGCATTCTGAGAGAAACATACTCGCCGTTGTCAGTTGCCTCAAGTGTCGCCATGTTTGTTTATGTTCCACAAATTCAGAAGTTGTCAAGGAGGATATTGCGGAGTCGGCCACAGATGATTTGGCCCTGATCTGCCTCCTAGTGGATTCTGGTTTACACGCAAAGTACGCATGCATTGTTTAAAAAGCATATCGGGGGCATATGACACCGCGTTAGGGCCAATGTAGAGCCGGGGAAAGGAGGAGGGTAATATTCCGCGAGGAGTTTGCGTGTTCTCCCCTGTCTGTGCGGGTTTCCTCCGGGTGCTTCAGTCCCCCCACCATCAAAAATATGTCGGGTTCTCCACTCGGTTATATTGACCAGACGCTGGCCCCGGGCGCTGCACACTGGGTTAAATCAAAGTCCTTCTAGGCAAGTCATGCCACTCGGCAGCCATCTTGGCGACGGCTCCGAGCACCTGTGACTGAATGGGCAGAGCCAGAGCTGCACTTTCACTGCTCACCGGGACATAAAATCTACATGAACAGCAGGAAAATCGCTGAAAATGTTTAACCACTTTGCCCCAAAATAAAGGTAAACAGACGCGTACGTCAGTGGAACCACACGATTAGCTGAAATCGATGCGTCTACATTCCTTTGTGCTTCTTCCGAAGAGCTGGGACAGCACAGCCGCAAATGGGACGAAAAACCTGGATGACCTGTAACGTTCTGATGAAACTGAAGTTTTTGCACTGCGGCCCAGGCACGTCCCAGACACATACGGATAAGCGGTGCTTCTCAAGTCTCTTACTTGCATCCACGTTTCCCTCTGTTGCGTCTTAGTCCCGCCCACCGCCGGATGCAGGGAGAGGAAACTATGCGAGGAGAGACGGAACGAGGAAATATGTTTTCAGAGACATGATCACAGCTGATCGCAGCATATGCTGATATTAATCAAGTCTCTTAGTTCTCCCTGAGCAGCAGGTCTTTTCTCAGTAGCTGTTTAACAAACATCTACATGTGAAGAATAACCTGCATTCTGTGCAGCTCTTTTCCTTTGCTCGAGTCCGACGTGTTTACTGTCGTCGTCTGTTTGGACTAACCCTCAGGACTATCTGAATGGAAATTATGATAAATGATGTAAAAAGTGTTTCTTGCTGTCAGACAGATTCTGACTTTGTCTCCATATTAAAGGTTAAACAAATAACAGAAGACAAATGAGGAAAGTTGTGTGGTGTTTTTGTTGTTCAGACCCGCAGTGAACACAGATTCAACTGGATGGTGAATCATAAAAACAGATCAAATAAAAAACTTGGATACACTTTCAACCTGCTGCTTGTCTTCTCTCACACGAAACTGCAGTGATCTTGTGACGCATCAGATCAATAACGGCTTTTCAACAAGGGGGCATGTCGGGTTGGATGCACTGGTGTATCCTCGCTGCTCAGAGCACAAATAAGAGCTTTGGGACGGCTGGCAAGACGGCAGAGCCGAACAACTTCCGGTTCACGCGAGGAAACAACAAATAACGGAATTGAGAAGCACAGCTACATCCTCTGGATGGCAGCGGCTGGAGTCCAGCACCACCGTAACTTATCTGTGATCAGGACATGTCCTTTAACTCTCACATTAAGCAAATTTTTAAGGACCGCCTTTTCTCACCTAGGTAACAAACATCAGGAACATCCTGTCTCTACATGATGCAGAAAAATTAGTCCAAGCATTTTTACCTCTGCCTGGATCACTGCTGTTCCTTATTATCAGGCTCAATTAGTCCATTGAGACTCTGCAGTTAGTCGGGCCTATTAATATATACAGCCCAGCATCCCCAATCTGCCTCAGGCTTTCCATCTGTACGGCACGCAGCACCCTCTGTTCTTTGACCCTTGATGTCTATCCCACAATCCTCCAGTCCTGACCTGTCACTGCCCTCCAAAACAACTGGTCAGTGGTTTCTGGTTTTCCACCGCTACAGTTAAGGTTTGGTTTTGACAGATCCCAAAGCTCACGCCGCGATGGACTCCTGTAGGCAAAGGAAAACCTGAAAGACCAACAAACTCCTGCCGCACAAGTGGGATGGACAATTTAGCGTATGCTTGCAGCTCCTCCTGCATGGGTTCAATATGATCTGTTCATTAAAGATCAGCTTTTAGTAAGAGAACTCTCTGGTTTTTGGATGTTTGCAGGCTGATTTAGGCCGATCTCTCTGAGGGGTGGATGTACCTTAAATCTCCTGAGCAGACGATAAACGTCAGCGTCTGAAATCTCTGCTAAAAACACCCGGAGACCGTTGTGACACAAGTTGTTTTTACCTGAAACCTGTCGCCATGTAAAGAACACATTTGTGCCCGACAGAAAGCATGTGGGTTGTTTACTTCCTGATTCCTTACCTGTGCTCACACCTGAGCAGTGTTCATAAAACAGCAGACATCTGTGTCTTAAAACAGCCGTGAGGTTTTCAGAACAATGAAAAGTCAGACAAGTATTTCTTACCTGAATGACACGCTGCAGCTTTTCATCGCTTTCTTCTTTTGCTGCTTCTTTCTGAAAGTTTTCTTCCTCTGCATTTCCTGTTAGCCCTACTGTGCTGCGATTGGTTAGTACTTGTTGACACCACTGACAGGAGTCCATTTTCAAGAAACACAGTATCTCCTTTCATTACTTTGCAGATGATATACAATTATATTGCCAATGATAAATCCTCAGCTCAGTTCTGAACTGCCTGAGAGATCTTAAAATAGGGTTGGATTTAGAGAACTGGATTTGGTTGGAGAACTTTCTCTGTCTTCATAAAAGTAAGACTGAGGTTGTGTTGGGTCGACCTGGGGATTTAGGTGCTTGTGTAGATGCTATTGGTACTTAAGGAACTTAGTCGTCCATTTACCAAGAATCTAGGTCTGATGTTTGGAGCTTTTAAATTTGAAAAACAAATTATTTCTCTTGTAAAAGCCAGTTTTTTCAGCTGAGACTGTTGGTTGAAGTCAAGCCATACCTGCCATGCAAAGATTTGAAAGACTAATCCATTCATTTATAATGCGTCGACCTACTGTAACTCTGTATGTTGGAGTGGACCAGTCGTCTCTCCATCAGTTCCAGTTAGTCCAGAACGCACCTTCTAACTGGAACTAAACAGCGTGAGCACACCTCCCAGTTTCAGCCTCGCTCCACTGGCTTCCTGTTCACTGTAGGATGATTTTATTGCTTGTTTTTAAGATTTTAAATGGGTTGGCACCTTATTTATCAGAACTTACATGTCCACACTCCGGTCATAGCACTGAGGCCATCCAATCAGATGCTCCTCAATGTCCCCAGATCCAGGTTAAAAACTAATGGTGACCAAGCCTTTTCAATGGCTGCTCCTGAACTCTGGAATACTTTACCTGTTGAAATAAGAACTGCTCGGACAATGTTTGTATCTACAGAGGGCAAAAAAAGAGACAAAATTCACGTCCATAAACCTAAATTTACAGATAAGAAGCCTTTTTTGGCCTTTAGGAAAGAGCTCGAACAAAACATTTCCTCAACTCAACAGCAGCAGTCACAAGGAGCGAGGGCCCGCCCTAACGGCTAGCATCCAATCACAAGGAGCGAAGGCCCAGTTTCCACAGACCTTTTCACTCGATTGGGAGGCGAGGCAGTGACTTTAAGAGCTGTAGCAGATTTTGTTTTATAAAACATGTATTTTCTGATTTCATAAGAACATAATACGTAGGAATGGTCTTTTCAGCTGCCGTAGGTGCATTAAAATCTGTTTCCGTTTAAAAAAGGGGGCTGGACGCGCTCCAGGTGACAAAAACAAACACCCCTCTGGTGACCGGAGGAAGCTGCATCTGGAAACAATCAACACATCAGTTAGTGCAGCTTCGATCGGATTTTATTGTGCCACCAGATTCAAACTGCAGAGAACAAAATTCACACTGATACACTGTGAATCTTTAAATGGTATGTTATCCAAACATGGCAACATATTATACCCAGCATGCAATGTGCTCTGATCGACTGAGCAGAGCCTGTTACAATATAATCTAATCATATGACTGTAACTTCGCTCACCTGAACCAATCAGTGTAGAGCTGCTCTGATTGGCTGTCGGTAACAGTAATAAGACAGACAGCGGTGGGCAGGGCTTACACATTTTTATTGGTTTATTTCTGTAACGATGATAAAAAGAACATAAAAAACAGCTGTGATGTCAGAGGACAAGCTCGATGACATACGAGGAAGAGGTTTAGGGGATGGGCTTCAGGGCAGCAGCAGTCTGTGTCAGCCAGTCAGAGGGCAGGGAGGAGGGCCAGGGCAGAGCTAAACTGAATATCTGTCTGTCAAAATGTTGCCTGGCAACAATACTCCTCCGGCCAATCAGAGCAATAGGAGGGGCTTGGCTCGAGCTGGAAGCAGGGTTACATTGAGGGGGTGGGGTTAAAGGACGTCGTCGCTTTCAGCTGTGTGGAGCTGTGTGTCGTCAGCGTCTGTCATGATACTGCTGTCCTGACTGTCGTCCACCTCAGCCGCTAACGGGGGACAGGTGGAGAGAAAGAGACACGGGTGGAGAGAAAGAGACACGGGTGGAGAGAAAGAGATGAGAGAAAGAGACACGGGTGGAGAGAAAGAGATGAGAGAAAGAGACACGGGTGGAGAGAAAGAGATAGGTGGTGGAAATGAGATGGAGAGAGAGACACGGGTGGAGAGAAAGAAACAGATGGATGGAAAGAGATGGAGAGAAAGACACAGGTGAAGAGACACAGGTGAAGAGAAAGAGGTGGAGAGAAAGATGGGGGAGAGAGGTAGAAAGACAGGTGGGGAGAGGGAGGGAGACATTAGACATCAGGCTAGTTACTTTGTGCCTCAGGACCCCAGGCTGGCCATAAAGATGGCCGCCGCGCCTCCATTTCTTCCCTAGGAAGTGCTCTGTGCTTTAAAGCTAAGGTGATTGGTGGCCAAACTGTGGAAATGCAACTTCCAGGTCATCATGCACAGCGGCCCCAAAAGACATTTTCCCGTAGATGACTTTGAAGAAGCGGCTCTTTTTATTTACACCCCCCCCACACACACACACACACGCACACGTTTCACTATCACAGCTGAATCCATTCGGTTCAATAACATTGAGGAAATCTAGAAGCACCATTACATCATTTTACCCCCTTTCAAGTTAGCAGAGAGCTAAACAGGAAGTTAGCTGCTTGCAGAGAACTTCCTGTTGCTCTAGCTCTGTGAGGTTAAAGAAGTGGTATTCTGCTCATTTTCAGGTTCAAAATCCTATTTAGGGGCTGTACCAGTACAGGTTTACATGGTTATATTTTTGTCATACTGCACATTGCAAGTGATACATCTTGTCTCTAAATGATCTTTGTTGGGAGTTGCACATGCGCAGTTCCTAGTTAAGGACTACTAGCCAATCAGAAGCAGAAAAGGGCGGGTCTTGAGAAGCCGGTAAACCGCTTCGGTTCAGCTGTACATGTTGCCGACCAGCTTAGCAACATGGACTGGAGCGAGAGTTTCAGAGTGGCGAGTTATTAATCTGTAACAAAAGTCTCTTTCATCTATAAAGTTTTAACTGAGCTCTGTCTCTACATCACAGGAACAACTTTATGTCCCCTGACTGCCAGTAGGGTAGCGTGCTGCAGCTCACCGTTTTTGAGGGTGTGTCGGAGTAGCTGCTTGGCGAGCGTTATGAGGCGTATTTAGCTTTCATCCCTGTGACATCACAGGGATGAAAGGGAAGCTGCTGGACTACAAACAAGCTGTTTTCAGGCAGTTCAGAGCAGAGTTTTCTGTGGGAGATGGGAACTCCCTTTGGGCTGGACTTTGGGCTTTTTCACTTTACAAACCTATTACATGCACAAAAAAGATATATAACTCAATAAAGGAGAGGGGAAAAGCCAACAAGCAGAATACCACCTCTTTAGAGCACCGTGGGGCCCCACCCCGCCTCCAACTACTTTACAGCCGTATGTTTCAGAACATGTATCTGACAGGAGTTGCATGTTTTACAGACAGAACATGTGACAACACTCAGGAGTTCGGTCCGCATGCTGCTCACATGATCACTCAATAATCAATAAATCAGTAACACTCAGAGGAGCCATTTTACTGCATAACAAGTACTATATACACTGGATACTTCAATCACTGATACGAGCTCTCTGATCAGATGGATCTGCGTGTACCTGTCTCACCTTCGTCCTCGGGCAGATATCTCTTGTCAATGGCTTCTTTGATCTGGTTATTTGCTCCTTTAGGATCCAGATCCATCGCCCAGCTGAAGTTCATCAGAGCCAGGTGAGTCTGACCCAGCTTCTTGTACACCTGAGGAGGACAAACAGGCAGTCAGACGGACAGACAGGTGGAGGTTCAGCAGCCCAGCTGACAGACCAACAGCTGATCTCCGTTACCTTTCCTATGAGGAAGTACACCAGAGACTCTTTGGGGACTATCTGCTTCAACTCCTCCAGCTCCTGAAGGGCCGCCTGCAGACAGACAGGCAGAAGGACGGGTCAGAGAGAGAGACAGGTCTTCGTGGTTTTGACTTGTAAGGACAGAAGATTAAAACTATATTCGCAGTAAATACGTATGAAGTCTGTCAGAGTGATCGTGCCGCTTACCTTGTACTTGTCGTTGGCGAACAGTATGGACGCTCGATGGAACTTGCACAGTGGGTTTTTGGGGTCGATCCCGATCGCTCTGTTCAAGGTCTCTAGAGCCGCATCAGACTTTTTAAGTGCGTGCTGCACCTACACACACACACCCCCACCCACCCACAGAGTGTCAGTCACATTTCTGTCCAATTCACCAGAGATGCGACATGCTAACAGAGCAGCAGGTGTGGATGGAGGACGCGACATGCTAACAGAGCAGCAGGTGTGGATGGAGGATGCTAAAGGATAACTTACCACTCCGATGTGACAGAGCAGCACTGAGCTCTGAGGGTTGATGCTCAGTGCCTTCTTAAAGTGAATTTCTGCCAAGTTGAACTTCTCCTGTTTGTAGTAAATCATACCCAGACCATACCTAGAACCCAGAACATACATCAGACCGTGCCTAGAACCCGAACACACACACACACACACACACACACACACACACAGCATGGTGATGGTGCTGTGTAGAGTAAATATACAGTATCTCACAAAGTGAGTAAATCCCTCACATCTTTGTGATATATGTGATTCTATCTTTTTATGTGACAACACTGAAGAAATGACACTTTGCTTCAACGTAAAGTAGTGAGTGTAAGAGTGTAAATTTGCTGTCCCCTCAAAATAACACATCACACAGCCATTAATGTCTAAACCGCTGGCAACAAATGTGAGGACACCCCTAAGTGAAAATGGCCACATTGGGCCCAAAGTGTCAATATTCTGTGTGGCCACCATTATTTCCCAGCGCTGCCTTGACCCTCTTGGGCCTGGAGTTCACCTGAGCTTCACAGGTTGCCACTGGAGTCCTCTTCCACTCCTCCATGACGACATCACGGAGCTGGTGGATGCTCCTCCACCTTCCGTTTGAGGAGCCCCACAGATGCTCAGTAGGGTTCAGGTCTGGAGACCTGCTCGGCCAGTCCGTCACCTTTACCCTCAGCTTCTTTAGCGAGGCAGGGGTCATCTTGGAGTGTGTTTGGGGTCGTTATGGTCTGAGCACTGACAGGCTGACCCCCCACACCCCTTCAACCTTGCAGCAATGCTGGCAGCACTCATACGTCTATTTCCCAAAGACAACTTCTGGATATGACGCTGAGCATGTGTGCTCAGCTTCTGCTGCCGCGAGTATTTAATGTCATGTGATATAGTGACATTTTGCAGCGACGGCGAAAGCCGGACACAATTTCTAACCAGCTTGCCTTACTTTAAGTCCAGCATGCATCACATTAAAGTCAGCGCTGTATGAAGTCAAATGCACCTCTTCTAACACTAGCGAATCACATGACACCGGGGAGGGAAAATGGCTAATTGGGCCCAGTGTGGACATTTTCACTTAGGGGTTTCCTTACTTTTGTTGCCAGCGGTTTAGACATTAATGGCTGTGTTATTTTGAGGGGACAGCAGATTTACACTGTTATACGAGCTGTACACTCACTACATTACACTGTAGCAAAGTGTCATTTCCTCAGTGTCGTCACATGAAAAGATAAACAAAATGTGAGGGGTGGACTCACTTTGGAAGATACTGTATATGTGTGGTGCACGGGATGTAACCTGCTTGGTCGCCATAGTTACCGTACCATGCGTTGTAGTGTCTGTTGTTGACTCTGATGGCATTGCGGAAGCAGGCGAGTGCTCGGTCCAACTCCTCCGTCAAGACAAACTCGTGACCCAACAGAGTGTACGCATAAGCAAAGCCAGGGTCCACCTGAGAGACCAGTACAGAGAGGGGGACGGGGGAGGGCCAGACAGGCAGAGAGTCAGACAGGTGAGACTACCCCTGTTATTTGATCGAAGACCCTTTGCACCCGTCAATCAGTCAATATAACCATGGTAACCATGGTAGCAGCAGCTCACCTGGATGGCTCTCTGGAAGAACTTGATGGCGATGTCGTGCTCCCTCTGCAGACTGAAACAGTTTCCGGCTACACACCAAGCCTGCAGACAGAAACAGGTTCAGGGTCCCAGAAGTTCAGCAACACGACCAGAACCAGGCAGGACGGCTGTGGTGGACCTTGGTGGTCTGTTGTCAGGTGAGGTTCTTACCTCAGGACAGTTCTTGTCCATGTCGGTCAGGTCTTTGGACAAGGCGGACAGGGCGACGTCTTTCTGCAGGTGCCACAGCGTAGTCGAATAAATCTCCATCCCTTCAACTCTGTACGACTCGATCCTTCGGACTTCGCTGAACAGACGCTCCGCCTACAAACACACGAGCAGGGGGTCACACCTGAACACAAACTACACACAGGCCAATCAGGTGAGTCACCCGTTCGTATTTCCTGTGTGTGTCTCTCTCACTGGCGTGTCAGGTGTGCTAGCTGTAGGGCTGTCCCCGACTGAGGATTTACATAGTCCAATCAGAGTCGTCAAGTCCTGCCTATAGTAAAATCGTGTGTGTTTTTGTACATGGCATATGCGAGCGGGGGGGTGGGTGTAACACACGGTAGCTCCATTTCAATATTGAGAAGCTGAGAAGCTGACTCTGAGGCTTATTGAAGACCCTTCTCTCTCTCACTCATCAGTTTTGTGCAGACTTTTTGCTGCCGGCAGCTTCACGCATGTTGTCACGCCGAGTTGTCTACGAGGTGCGTACAACTCGGCACAACACCTGTGAAGCTGGAGCTCCGTCTCTTCAGCAAGTGTTCCTCTTCTGTCACTGCACACATTCACGCTACGCCTACACATGCGCACTGACGACCCAGGGTCAGGGTTAAAGTTTTGGATTTATTCACGCACTTTATAAACATTTATTTTTATTTCTTCTTTTTACATGTTTATTTACAGCATTAAATGTTGAAATGTGTATTAGAATAGGCTGTATATTAACTTATTGGGAGAAAACTGGTACTTGATGTAAAATCAGGTGTGCTACCTGTGTGTCTCACCTGTGTGTACTCAGCCAGTTCAAAGTAAGCCCTGCCGATGTGTGTGAGGACCCAGCCGGTGTTGTAGTGCTGAGGAGGGAGGGAGCTCAGGATGTTGATGGCCTCTCTGCAGTTGTACGAGCACAGCGCCTGGTAACCACGCCCCAGTTCCCTTAGCAACGCCATCACGCTGTCTGCGCACACACGGAGAAAAAAACTCACATCTGACGCTGTTTATAATGTAAGACCACATAACAGCCTTCCTGTCAAACATGTTCCTGTTCTGATTACAGAAGCTGAAACCAGGTTCAGACTTAAACTTTGGGCCGGCTCTCATCAGTACAGTTTATATCTGCAGCAGACCAGGGTACTGCAGTATTGTGATATTATTGGTAGTATTTCTACCTGCGGCAGCCCTCTGGTACTGGGGGATCTTGGTGTCTGGTAGACTCAGACTGGGATCCAGTCTCAGGATATCCAGGCTCTCGTTCAGGTTGCTGCTGTTTGACGTCTTTGCTGATTTACATTTCGTTTTCCTGTTGGGGATCTTCGTAGGAAACTTCATCTTTAACTTCTTACTGTTCTCCTACAGAAACAGAGACGGGGGTTATGAGGCTGCAATGCTAAAAAAACAGTAGTACTTCAGTAGTACAGTATTACCTTGGCAGTAGAGCTGGCACTAGTAAACAGTCTGGAGCTTCTCCTGGGCTGAACATTTGGAGGACCAGACATACTGGGACTGAGGACCTGAGGGGAGCCACTGAGAGACAGGCAGGTTATCAGACAGGCAGGATGTGGACTATGGTGCCCAGAGGTCCTGCAGACCTTCCTGCAGTGCTTGTGATGCATTTGTCCGCTGGTAATGTGGATCATGTGTCTGACTCAAAGGATCATTAACAGAAAGTAATAGCTCGTCAGACTTAACCGAACATAAACCGTCTATCTGCCTGGCCGGCCTGCTGCATTCTGATTGGACCAGAGACACTGAGGGCTAACTACAAAGCCACGCCCTTCTTACAGGTAAGCAATGCAACACCTGGAGGAGGCGCGGAGCTCTGTGACCGGTTGCTATAGTTACCTGGTATGTGGGGCGGAGGTCTGTGATTGGTTGAAGGGGATGGGGAGAACATCTCTACTGTTACCACTCTGACTGAAGACAGACTTTGACTGACTGATCCTGGAGACAGACTGAGGTGGGGGGGGGGGAGAAAGAGAGAGAGACAGAGAGATATGTTATTTTAATTTTCCCCGTGCAGCCTTGGGACTCTCTGATCACTGTCTGGTTCATCTTATCCCGACACACAGGCAAAAACTGAAATCTGCTAAACCTGTTGTAAAGACTGTGAAAAGTTGGACCAACGAGTCAAAGCTGGAGTTACAGGCCTGCTTTGACTGACTGCAGCCACTGACCTGGACGAACTGACACTGACATCTTTTTTTTGAAATTTTGTTTTTATTGAACATTTTTCTTATTTTTTTTTTTTTACAAACATTAACAAAAAAAACTACACAAAACATAAAGAGGACCAACAAAATTAAACAGTTAAAAGAGCCATCTAGTAAGATAAAAAAATATTACACAGGTTTGTTAAGTCAACATTTTACATATAATTCCAGTCCAGATCTATTCCTCCTGTGACATCTCACTAACAAAATATTTCCATTTTTTCCAGTACTGTTCACCTTTCTCCGATGAGTGTCAGAGAAAAAGTTAGGCGCTCCATAACATAAAGTTCATGTATTATGTCTGTCCATTCTGATACAGTTGGTGGCTCCTCATTTAACCATTTTCGTGTTATAGCCTTCTTACCGGCTGCCTGCAATATTTGTAACAAATATCTGTCTTGTTTGTTCAGTCCAGTTGGTATGTTGCCCAAACAGAATACACTAAAACTCTCCTCAAGCTGTAGTCCAATAATCAGTTGAATAGTTTTAACCACATCTGACCAGTAGGGGGAAATCTTAGGACACTCCCAAAAAATGTGAAAGGGGCCAACAGATGTATACCCACATTTCCTCCAACATCAACCATGTTCAATGTTTTTACTTTGAAGCTCCTTCACTCTGGGTGTAATGAAGAACCTCACAGTATTTTTCCAGGTAAATTCCCTCCACAAATCAGAGCCTGAGGTGGTTGCCATGGTCTTACAGATATTCAACCAATCTTCCTCAGATAATTCTATTGCAGCATCTTTCTCTCATCTGAGCTTAATGTACATAGTAGACAGTTTTTTCCCCTTTTGTAGTATTGAATAGGTCTTAGAAATCTGTTTTTTAGTCACTTTCCCCTTACATGCATCTATAAAAATGTTAATTAAGGGGTTTCTGTCCTGGTTTTTGGAGATAATATCTGCATCAAAGTGATGTCTTAGTTGAAGATACCTATAGAAATCATCTTTGAAAAGTGTCAAGACCTTTTCCAGATGAAATTTTCCAATATGCAGTAATACCCTTGCTGCACCAGGTTATGAACCTACTATCAAGTTTTGCAGGAGTAAATTCCGTATCATATGCTGGCCAGCATAGGATTTTTGCATCATCCTCAAAAAGGTCCTGTCTCTAAGTTCCTTAAACCAGATACTTAATGGCACCTTGATCCAACTAGACACTTGTTTTTGAAGTAACTGTAATAACTGTTTATCTCCAAGAATGGATGGGAGAGGGTTACAGACTTCAGCCTGGTCTACTTCTTTCTATTTGGCATCACATGTGGGGTCACACCATGCAATCAGAACTCTAAGCTGTGCAGCTTTGTAATAATTTTCTAAACATGGGAGAGCCATGCCACCTTCATCTCTAGCCAGTTGGAGTGTCTCGTACTTTATTCTTGGCCTCTGGTTCCCCCAAACAAAATCATTCTGTTCCATTCAATAAATTGTTTGGTTGGCACTTCAACTGGCAGTGCCAGGAAAAGATAAAGCAGTTTAGGCAGTACAATCATTTTTACTAATTCAATCCTGTCATGCATATTCATTGGCAGCAGCAACCATCGGTTCAAATCTGCCTTAATATTAGTTGTTAGTGGGATATAATTATGTTTATAAATGTCATTCAAATCTTTGGGCAGCTGGACCCCTAAATATTTAATTTGGTTGTTAATCCAGTTACCCTTTAGAAGCTTTAAGATATCTTTGTTTGGTTTATAGTTAAATGTGAGGATCTGTGTTTTATGAAGGTTTAATTTATAGCCAGAAAATGAGCTGAATGTGTTAAGAAGAGATATTAGTGATGGTAGGCTGCTATCAGGTTTAGTAAGGGTCACCAGCACATCATCCACATATAAGCAAACCTTGTGTTCCAAGCCATATAAAGGTGATGCCCGCCACATCCTCGCTTTCTCTGATAGCCTGTGCAAGTGGCTCGATAAAAAGGGCGAAGAGCGCTGGACTCAGAGAGGCACCAAGTCTGACAGATCCCCATTCACTTTTATCCTTGCCATAGGTGAGATGTATAAAGAGCTAAGACAACTGATTAACTGACTATTAAACCCAAAACGTTTCAATACCGCATATAAAAACTGCCACCTAACAGCGTCAAACGCCTTTTCTGCATCAAGGCTAAGAGCTACAGATTTCACAGACTTCATATGGTTAAAAAGATGAGGCGCCCAACGAACATTATCATGAGTTTGTCTATTCTTGACAAACCCAGTCTGGTCAGTATCAATCAATTCAGGGATTATATTTTCCAGTCTTTTGGCCAGTATTGTTGCAAATATCTTATAGTCTATATTTAATACAGATATGGGTCTATAAGAGCTACACTCGGTTGCATCTTTCCCAACCTTAGGTATAACGGAGATAAGGGCATGTTTCCAAGATATAACAGTAGGTCTAAAATGCTTATACCATTCAGATGGGAAACCATCTGGGCCTGGCATTTTATTCCCCTTCAGGTTTGATATTGTTTTGTTAATTTCCTCCTCTGTTATCTGTTGTATAAGCATCTTATTTTGTTGTAGTCCTATTGAAGGTAAATCAACGGAAGCCAGAAAATGGTCTACCATTATTAAATCTGCTGCCGGGGGTTGGGAGTATAGGTTCGAGTAGTAAATAACAAAAGATTGTTGTATGTCCTTCAAACTATGTTGTATCGTATTGGTCTGTGGATTTTTTACTCTATGTATTTATCTACACTCACCTAAAGGATTATTAGGAACACCATACTAATACTGTGTTTGACCCCCTTTCGCCTTCAGAACTGCCTTAATTCTACGTGGCATTGATTCAACAAGGTGCTGAAAGCATTCTTTAGAAATGTTGGGCCATATTGATGGATAGCATCTTGCAGTTGATGGAGATTTGTGGGATGCACATCCAGGGCACGAAGCTCCCGTTCCACCGCATCCCAAAGATGCTCTATTGGGTTGAGATCTGGTGACTGTGGGGGCCATTTTAGTACAGTGAACTCATTGTCATGTTTGAAATGATTGGAGCTTTGTGACATGGTGCATTATCCTGCTGGAAGTAGCCATCAGAGGATGGGTACATGGTGGCCATAAAGGGATGGACATGGTCAGAAACGATGCTCAGGTAGGCCGTGGCATTTAAACGATGCCCAATTGGCACTAAGGGGCCCAAAGTGTGCCAAGAAGACATCCCCCACACCATTACACCACCACCTAGCAGCCTGCACAGTGGTAACAAGGCATGATGGATCCATGTTCTCATTCTGTTTACGCCAAATTCTGACTCTACCATCTGAATGTCTCAACAGAAATAGAGACTCATCAGACCGGGCAACATTTTTCCAGTCTTCAACTGTCCAATTTTGGTGAGCTCTTGCAAATTGTAGCCTCTTTTTCCTATTTGTAGTGGAGATGAGTGGTACCCGGTGGGGTCTTCTGCTGTTATAGCCCATCCGCCTCAAGGTTGTGCGTGTTGTGGCTTCACAAATGCTTTGCCGCATACCTCGGTTGTAACGAGTGGTTATTTCAGTCAAAGTTGCTCTTCTATCAGCTTGAATCAGTCGGTACCATTCTCCTCTGACCTCTAGCATCAACAAGGCATTTTCGCCCACAGGACTGCCGCATACTGGATGTTT
>NC_060151.1:32880381-32887646 GCF_021292245.1 Micropterus dolomieu
GGATGGGTACATGGTGGCCATAAAGGGATGGACATGGTCAGAAACGATGCTCAGGTAGGCCGTGGCATTTAAACGATGCCCAATTGGCACTAAGGGGCCCAAAGTGTGCCAAGAAGACATCCCCCACACCATTACACCACCACCTAGCAGCCTGCACAGTGGTAACAAGGCATGATGGATCCATGTTCTCATTCTGTTTACGCCAAATTCTGACTCTACCATCTGAATGTCTCAACAGAAATAGAGACTCATCAGACCGGGCAACATTTTTCCAGTCTTCAACTGTCCAATTTTGGTGAGCTCTTGCAAATTGTAGCCTCTTTTTCCTATTTGTAGTGGAGATGAGTGGTACCCGGTGGGGTCTTCTGCTGTTATAGCCCATCCGCCTCAAGGTTGTGCGTGTTGTGGCTTCACAAATGCTTTGCCGCATACCTCGGTTGTAACGAGAGGTTATTTCAGTCAAAGTTGCTCTTCTATCAGCTTGAATCAGTCGGCCCATTCTCCTCTGACCTCTAGCATCAACGAGGCATTTTCGCCCACAGGACTGCCGCATACTGGAAGTTTTTCCCTTTTCACACCGTTCTTTGTAAACCCTAGAAATGGTTGCGCGTGAAAATCCCAGTAACTGAGCAGATTGTGAAATACTCAGACCGGCCCGTCTGGCACCAACAACCGTGCCACGCTCAAAATTGCTTACATCACCTTTCTTTCCCATTCTGACATTCAGTTTGGAGTTCAGGAGATTGTCTTGACCAGGACCACACCCCTAAATGCACTGAAGCAACTGCCATGTGATTGGTTGATTAGATAATTGCATTAATGAGAAATTGAACAGGTGTTCCTAATAATCCTTTAGGTGAGTGTATTTGCCTGTTTGCGTGCTCTCCATGCAAGTAGCTTTCTGGCTTTAGGGCCATTCTCATAATAATTTTGTTGAATGAATTTGGCTTTTTTGTCTATTTGGTTCTCATATAATTTGTTTAGGGCTCGTTTTGTGGAAAGTAAATGTTTTAAAGTATTCTCATTGTTATTTTTCGTATGTTGTTCTTCTAAACATTTCAGCTTTATGACCATATCCTGAATTTGTTTCTCTTTTTTTCCTGATAGATGACCACATTATCAATTTGCCTCTGAGAACTGCCTTAGCAGCATCCCATAACACACTGGGTGAAACATCTCCATTATCATTATGAAGCATATAACTTTCAAATTCTTCTTCTACATATTCAAGAAATTGCGTCTCATTAAGGAGACTAGAGTTGAGTCTCCAGAGAGTCTCCTTACGTTTAATGTCTAAATGTAAAATCAAATAGACCCCAGCATGGTCTGGGACGTCCCTAACTCCAATGTTACAATCAATTATCCTATGCCGATCTGAAGTAAGCATAAAGAAGTAATCCGATCTAGAGAACATTGAATGGGAGTGAGAAAAGAAAGTGAAACATTTCTCACCAGGATGAAAATCTCTCCATACATCTATCATGCCTAGTTCTTTGAGCAGTTTTTAAACATACAGTGCTTCAGGTGGCATCTTTTTAGAGCTATTTGAGGAGTCTAATGGCGAATTTAAATTAATATTCCAGTCCCCCCCACATATTAACACCCCAGACGTCTCCATACAGATTAAATCAAATATCTTCTTAATCAGTTGCCTATCATGTCCTGGTGGTCTGTATACGTTTAGTAAAGTAAATTCTTTGTGGTCAATAAAACCTTTTACCAAAACATAACGCCCTTCATTATCAGAAACCTGGGAGGAGAACTGAAAGTTTACATTGTTTGAAATAAGGATTGCTACTCCCCTTGAGTTACCTTTTTTAAATGGAGTAATATGTATGTTTGAAACCCAATTTTCTCAGTTTTTCATGCTCATCATTGGAGAGATGAGTCTCCTGCCAGAAAATTATGTCCTGCTTTTCACGTTTCATTTTTGCAATGACTTTACTCCGTTTAATTGGATTGTGCAAACCATTCAGATTAAGGGTTATGAAATTATATTTTTGTCTAGTCACTTCTCCTCCCAGAGAAACACAAATTATCAACAAGAGTCACATAAACTAGATTGCTAAAGAAACAGAAAATGTCGGTTTTAACAGTAAAAGAACAAGTCTGAACATACCATAACAAAGGTGACCTCCATTTTTGAAGTGCAATACTCACTTCTAAGTTGAGGGGGGGAGTCCCTTGAACTCAAAGGGGCCCCTCCCAGTGCGAGCCTGGAGCTCTGAATTATTTCAATCAGAGCGACGTGCGTAAAAGGAAAGAACAAGCAGAGTTTCCCAGGAAATGGGTCAATATTACTAAAATGAAAGAGGAAATCCGGAGCGGTCTTATTAAACACAAAGTCTCATCCGTGGTTACGGGAAGGGGGACCTCACTCAGGTTGTGCTCTC
This sequence comes from Micropterus dolomieu, assembly GCF_021292245.1. Taxonomy (NCBI): domain Eukaryota; kingdom Metazoa; phylum Chordata; class Actinopteri; order Centrarchiformes; family Centrarchidae; genus Micropterus; species Micropterus dolomieu. Next base: position 32,882,775 of record NC_060151.1, read on the forward strand.
ACGCCGGAATTCCTTTAATCTTTCCTGGATGCGTTTCAACCTCATCTCTTTGCTGCGACGCGAGGCACCTGCAGTTTCCCACGCCGGTAGAGTCATCCTCCTCTCGGCTGGTTTTGTCACGAGGGTCGGGGTTCCCGCGCGGATCACTCCCCTCCGCTTCAATTCTGAGGTAGCCTCCCGTGCATCTTTGTAGATTACCGTACCGGTGTCAAGGTGGACACGGAGACGCGCCGGGTAAAGTGTCTGGAAACGAAAGTCCTTTTCCTTCAGCGCTTTTCTAACCGGGGAGTAAGCCTCTCTCTTCACCAGTGTGTCACTGGTATAATCCTGCTCGAAGAAAACACGCTTCCCCTTATACTGAATGTCCATGCGGACCGAAGCACGAGTTATTTTGTCTTAAACTCAAGAAAGCATAGCACCACAGATCTAGGATTGGAATCTTGCGGGGACTTGGGACCAAGAGAGGTGGCATCTTTGTATTCCCAGGGGGGCGTCAGGGAGAGCCAGCTCAGTCTTTATAAACCCCTCTATGAAGTCCGTGATGTTCTCCCCTTCTGATCCCTCCAATATGCCGTGAATGCGAATATTGTTTCTTCGCGAACGTGCCTCCAAATCTTCAAGCTGTGTTTGGATGTGCTCCTGTAGTTCAAGTGTGTGGGAAAGCATTTCTTTTACATCCGTGCTGATTCCCTCCATTTTTGACACTCTTTTCGGCATCGTCGAGCCTTATACCCATTTCTTTTTGTTAATATCACTGAGCGTCTGATTCGTCTCCCCTCTAAAGTCTTTATTTCTTCCATGGATGCACTAACTTTGTGTATTTCGGCAATGATACTAGCCTTCACAACCTTGTGGTCGACTATCTTGTTAGCACCAGCGCTGCTCTCCTCGCCGTCATTCGAGGGTAAAGCGTCTTCTTCGGGGTGAAACTGTGCGTTTCCTCTTGTTCTCCTCATATTTCCCCCTTATATACCGTTTGAGCAACTTTCTAATGACTATATAATAATTAAAAGCCTAAGGGGGAATCAGACCCCCTGGGAGATGTTAAATTATGCTGCCGCCTGTCTCTCCGCCATACCGGAAGTCGACACTGTGACATCTTACATCAGTTTTTGTGAGGACATGTGTGTGCCGAATAAAACCTTCCGAACATACAACAACCAAAAACCCTGGTTCACAGCAAAACTCAGGCAGCTTTGTCAGACCAAGGAGGAGGCCTTCAGAAGTGGGAACAGAGTCCTGTACAACCAGGCCAGAAAAGACTAAAGAGCTGCAAAGCTGCAAAGAGGTGCTACACTGAAAAGCTAAATAACAGCTTTGCAGCCAACGAACCTGCGTCAGTGTGGAGAAGCCTACGGACAAACTACAAGAGACCATCCCCCAACACTGCTGGTACTCAACGACTGGCAGACGAGCTGAATGGTTTCTACTGTAGGTTTAAGAAGCCCAGAGTCACACCTCTCCCCCACTCCAACGCCATCTTCAAACAGTCACCTTCCCCCTCTGACCTCTCACCTGCACTCAAGATCTGTGAAGAGGACGTGAGCCACCTCTTCCAAAGGCAGAAGATCAGGAAGGCTCCTGGCCCCGACAGTGTGTCTCCATCCTGCCTGAAAATCTGTGCGGACCAGCTGGCCCCCATCTTCACTCAGATCTTCAACAAATCACTGGAGCTGTGTGAAGTTCCCTCCAGCTTCAAACGCTCCACAATCATCCCGGCTCTCTGGTGCGGTCAGAACAACCTGGAGCTTAACACGCTCAAAACTGTGGAGATGACCGTGGACTTCAGGAGGAGCCCCCCCACTCTGCCCCCCATCACCATACTCAACAGCCCTGTGTCTGCTGTGGAATCCTTCAGGTTTCTGGGATCCACTATATCCCAGGACCTGAAGTGGGAGCCCAACACTGACACCATCATCAACAAGGCCCAGCAGAGGATGTACTTCCTGCGTCAGCTCAGGAAGCTCAACCTGCCTAAGAGCTGCTGATCCAGTTCTACAAAACCATCATCTGTCTGGTTTGGATCTGCCACCAAAAAGGACAGGAGCAGACTACAACGGACAGTCAGGACTGCAGAAAACATCATCGGTGCCAACCTGCACTCCATTCAGGACTTATACATTTCTAGAGTCAGGAAACGGGCTCCAGGGTTCCAGCTCCTCCCCTCTGGTAGGCGCTACAGAGCACTGTACGCCAAAACCAACAGACTCAGGAACAGTGTCTTACCACAAGCCATCACTCTGATGAACAGCTGATTTCTCTAATCAGCCACCTGTTTACTGACTAACATTTATTTTTTATTCACCACTCTCTATTTCAGTGCTGTTCATACTGTTAGATTGTCATATTGTAGATACTGTATCTGAAGTCTAAATCTGACTTTATTTTATTCTAATTGTGATTTTGTATTTTTGTATGAGTAAGCACATCATGAGCAATGTACAATCTTGAGTCAAATTCCTCATGTGTACACATACCTGGCAATAAAGCTGATTCTGATTTTTATTATCATCATCATTTGTTTATTAACACACACAAACAATTTACTGTCTTATTTCCTCATTTAGTGAAATGTATGAAATTGTCCTTATGTAATTTATATGTAGCTTTGGCAATATTGTTGCTTTACATTCAAGCCAATAAAGCTGATTTTTGAGAGAGCGAGAGAGACCAAATAACCTGTGCAGAGCAGAGCTCGGCCAATACCCCTTCTTACTAAAAATACAGAAAAGATCACTTAAATTTTACAAATCACTTAAAATCAGTTAACCCCCAGACATATCATCACAAAGCCCTAACATACCAGGAATTGAAACCAGAGAAGAGTCCCCTCAGCCAGCTGGTCCTGAGGCTCTCTGCAGTAACAAGTCCCCAACAGCCTCAGGACACCAACACCAACTCAAGCAGACCAAACCAAATTATCAGCAAACAGAAAGAAAAATATATTGAATACTGGAAAGAAACGACCAAAACACAAAGTAAATTCCAATGTTATGTGACCCTAAAAAGAGAATTCACACTGGCAAATCACCTGAGTACAATAAAATGTCCTAAACTAAGAAAAATATTGAGACTGAGTGAACACAGCCTGGCCATAGAAAAGGGTCGCCACAGACAGAGCTGGCTACCACAAGAGGAGAGACTCTGCTCCCAGTGTGACAGAGGACAGGTAGAGGCAGAGCTGCACTTTCTAACCTCATGCCCCAAATATAAAAACACCAAGACAAAAACACTTCCTCTTCCTGCTACTGTAGAGAGCAGTCGTGCTTTTCCTACTCTCCCCTCTTATCTTTGCTTGCTCCTATTTTCTGTCTACTTTGGTCGTGTGGAAACTTCTCTCTTTTGACCACCTGCCTGCTGTTCTCCTGAAACCATCAAAATGGAATTAATCAACTGGTCACTCAGCGCTATTGACAACATTTTCACCCAGAAACGTGCTTCACCGGTTGAGCCGAACTGTCCCAGTGGAACGTTCGTTGCAGGCTAAGCTCGCGACTCATATGAGACCTGGCAAGCGGTTTGCTTGGATGTTTTATCTGTGGAGGACATTGAAGATTTATGGATAATTGGAATTTTGTTAGTGGGCTTCCTGATTATCAGGCTTGGAATCTCCCTAATATATCGTAAAATTTGTAAGACGCCAGTAAATTTACCCGAAAGCTGGCTCGGGAATTTAAAGAGTGCTTAAATGGGGCGATATTCCCATAACGTGCAGAGATGTGGCTGGTAAGAGTTTGCCCACTTGAAACACATTTCTGAGAAACTCTCCACTCTCAGTGGCCGTCAGGTTCATGCGACTGGTATTGTTTCTGGTTTGGAACCCATACATCCTGTTTATTACAGCCATATGTAACGTGAACTACTGACGTAACGCCGCTCGCTGTAGCCTGGTTTATTTGCTCCTAACCAGCTGATGGAAACGCACATATTTCGCAATTTCTTTTCCCCCTCCCTTTTTTGCGACATTTCAAAAGCACGCTTAAAATTCGCATGACAACTGGATGGAAACACGGTGAGAGAGAGAGAGCTGACAAACAGTGCGTGACATCCTGTAACAGACCGTGAAACTTCACAATAAAAGTCCAGTGGAGTCTTACAATATGGACACCTGACAGGTGTGCATACCTTCTTGCTGGTAGCTGTAGATTGCGTTTCCATGGTAGCGGAATAGTTTTGTAGATATGTGGGGTCTCCAGGGCTGGGCTCCAGGGGCAGGATGCCAAAACTACACACACACACACACACACAGTCAGGAACAAACTGTACACATCTCAACACAGCAGCGCCCTGCCAGCGTTGTATGGACACGAGCTCTAATGCGACTGTTCCAGGTTAAATAACTCACCTGGGCGTCAGTGGGCTGAGCGCAGCAGGTCCTCCTAGTAAACTCCGCCCACTCTTCGGCTTGTTCTGTTTAGCCAATAAGGAGCCAGCGGTGGCCATGGAAACGGTGTTACCCAATAGAGAGCCAGTCTCCGGGGAGATGAGGGAGGAGTCGATGTAGGAAACCGACAAATCAGAGGTCAGCTTCCCGTTAGACGATTCTAGATTCAAACGATTCAACTCCTGAAGACAGAAACAGGTTTCAATACTGGTGAAGGGATTAGAGCTGCTCAGTAATCCGATTACTTCACTTCAGCACCTGTAATCCCACTACTGCAACGGCGAGTAATCCCATCCCTTCAGCACCTGTAATCCCACTACTGCAACGGCGAGTAATCCCATCCCTTCAGCACCTGTAATCCCACTACTGCAACGGCGAGTAATCCCATCCCTTCAGCACCTGTAATCCCACTACTGTAACGGCGAGTAATCCCATCCCTTCACCACCTGTAATCCCACTACTGTAACGGCGAGTAATCCAATCCCTTC
>NC_060151.1:32887666-32889924 GCF_021292245.1 Micropterus dolomieu
ACTGCAACGGCGAGTAATCCCATCCCTTCAGCACCTGTAATCCCACTACTGCAACGGCGAGTAATCCCATCCCTTCACCACCTGTAATCCCACTACTGTAACGGCGAGTAATCCCATCCCTTCACCACCTGTAATCCCACTACTGTAACGGCGAGTAATCCAATCCCTTCACCACCTGTAATCCCACTACTGTAACGGCGAGTAACCCTATCACTTCACCACCTGTAATCCCACTACTGTAACGGCGAGTAACCCTATCACTTCACCACCTGTAATCCCACTACTGTAACGGCGAGTAATCCTATCACTTCACCACCTGTAATCCCACTACTGTAACGGCGAGTAATCCGATTATCTGGTCACACTAACATGTGTTCAGAGTATTATAGGTGCGTTTATTTTAGGTACCAGTGTGTCCTGGGGCGTCTCCATGAGGGCAGTGTCTAGGCGGTGGGAGGGGTTCTGGGCGGGGCTAACAGGTGTAGGGGGCGGGGCTATAGAGGAGTTCTGTAGAGAGGACAACCTGAAAACCTGATCTGGATCTGGTTTCTCTCCTGGAACACAGACCACAAAATAAACATGAATAAATACAAGTCACATGATGGGGTTAGTGTGAAAAGGTGAGGAGCGCCGAGTCATTCATCTTCAGCGTGAGGGGAGCGGGCAGCCAGGGAGGCGTGGCCAATCTGACAGCTGGAGCAACTAGGGCTGTCACGGTGAAGTAATTTCCACTGTGGCAATATGTTAGGACTCAACAGCGCGGTATGATCGCATCTTTCATCAACGAAGTAATTTGGTGCCATACAGCTTCAGAGTTTTTAGTCGGGTCACGTACAGCCCATGGCGATCCATCCTTGAACCGTTACGGAGCTCGTCACGGGTGTGGAACTTATGTAGCACTCATTTATTAATTTAACACGCCCTGAAGTGTACAGTATGAACATTGCGGTTGTTGCGGTGATTGTCATCCTTCGCGTAAGGCTTGACCAATAGCGCGGTATTTCAATTTTGTGGTTATCGCGGCAGCCCTAGGAGCGACAAGGTGTGTTTGTGAGATCCTTAAAATGTCCAACAGCGCAGGGAGACGCTGCAGATCCAGGTACGCAGACAGAGCGTCACTCCGTCATATCTGCTGAAACCGTCTCTACATGCCGACACGGGGAATCAGCTGGGTTCCACATAAGCAGAGGCAAATGACCACATATGGAATATTGGCTCCGTCTTGCTGCGTGTGTCGTACTACGGAGCCGTTGGTAGAAAAAGAAGTTGAAAACAGTTCTGAACAGGAGCAAACCTGACGTTTTTGCTCCCGGGGATCTTTCTTTTATTGTTGTGATTTTTTCATTATGTGAAGCTTTGGCCACGTTTAACATGAACATCCAACACTGTAACAGCGTAACACCGTAGATGAGTCAGAAAATGTGGAAAAGCATAACAGACCTTCAGTGGGACGAGCTAATCAGGGAGTCGCACCTGAAATTACCTGGATAACTTACCTGCTTCATAGTCCAGGCCTCAGGGGGTGTGTGTGTGTGTGTGTGTGTGTGTGTGTGTGTGTGTGTGTGTGTGTGTGTGTGTGTGTGTGTGTGTGTGTGTGTGTGTTACCTAGGTGACAGAGGGTCTGGAAAGGCGACCAGAGGAACGGGTTGAGAGTTAAACTCCTCTGGAAACACTCGGCACCTTTAGCAACACGATCTGTCTTACTGCTCAGAGAGAGAGACAGGTGGGTCAGCAACAATAGTTACAGAGAGACAGGCGGGTCAGCAACGGCAGAGAGACAGGCGGGCAGAGAGACAGGCGGGTCAGCAACGGCAGAGAGACAGACGGGTCAGCAACGGCAGAGAGACAGACGGGTCAGCAACAATAGTTACAGAGAGACAGGCGGGCAGAGAGGCAGACGGGTCAGCAACAGCAGAGAGACAGGCGGGCAGAGAGACAGGCGGGTCAGCAACAGCAGAGAGACAGGCGGGCAGAGAGACAGGCGGGTCAGCAACGGCAGAGAGACAGGCGGGTCAGCAACGGCAGAGAGACAGGCGGGCAGAGAGACAGGCGGGTCAGCAACGGCAGAGAGACAGGCGGGCAGAGAGACAGGCGGGTCAGCAACGGCAGAGAGACAGACGGGCAGAGAGACGGACGGGTCAGCAACAGCAGAGAGACGGACGGGTCAGCAACAGCAGAGAGACGGACGGGTCAGCAACAGCAGAGAGACAGGCGGGTCAGCAACAGCAGAGAGACAGACGGGCAGAGAGACAGGCGGG
>NC_060151.1:32890024-32897550 GCF_021292245.1 Micropterus dolomieu
CAGGCGGGCAGAGAGACAGGCGGGTCAGAAACAATAGTTACAGAGAGACAAACGGGTCAGCAACAGCAGAGAGACAGGCGGGCAGAGAGACAGGCGGGTCAGCAACGGCAGAGAGACAGGCGGGTCAGCAACGGCAGAGAGACAGGCGGGTCAGCAACAATAGTTACAGAGAGACAGGCGGGCAGAGAGGCAGACGGGTCAGCAACAGCAGAGAGACAGGCGGGCAGAGAGACAGGCGGGTCAGCAACGGCAGAGAGACAGGCGGGTCAGCAACGGCAGAGAGACAGGCGGGCAGAGAGACAGGCGGGCAGAGAGACAGGCGGGTCAGCAACGGCAGAGAGACAGGCGGGCAGAGAGACAGGCGGGTCAGCAACAGCAGAGAGACAGGCGGGTCAGCAACAGCAGAGAGACAGGCGGGTCAGCAACAGCAGAGAGACAGGCGGGTCAGCAACAGCAGAGAGACAGGCGGGTCAGCAACAGCAGAGAGACGGATGGGTCAGTAGAGGCTGGGAGGACGGTTTACCAGTAAATGTGTCCCAGTAACGACAGTGTGAAGGAGGCGGAGTCTCCAAACTCTGTGATGATGTCATCTTGACTCTTCTGTTTGTTTAGCACTCCACCAATCAGAACCTGTTCTCCTTCAGCCAGCCTGAGAGAGAGAGACAGTTTAAACAATGTTCAGGCACAATGTTCCCGTTTCTAACGACATGAAGCGAGTTTGCTACAGAATTAACTAGTGCCGTCTACGTGTGTGAGAGCTTACTTGCTGAGTTCGACGCAGCACTTTGCCAACAGGAATCGAACCTGCGGGGTGGAGCAGCTGTGAGCCTTCAGCAGCCGGTACGCTTTATATGGCTTTCCAGAGCGGTAATAGCATGTAGCTAACAGGTAGAGGGCCTCCTCTGACCTCACTGAGAGAGAGACAGGCAGACAGACAGACAGGTTAGCATGTAGCTAACAGGTAGAGGGCCTCCTCTGACCTCACTGAGAGAGAGACAGGCAGACAGACAGACAGGTTAGCATGTAGCTAACAGGTAGAGGGCCTCCTCTGACCTCACTGAGAGAGAGAGAGAGACACACGCAGGCAGACAGACAGGCGTTACCTTCAGCGTAGAGTCTCTCGGCGAGGAAAACAGCGTCCAGGTAGGCGTAGTGGTTCAGAGCCTGCCACACTGCAGCCTGAACACAGAGTGAGACAGGTTTGTCAGCAGACAGACAGGCCAGGGGCCTCATCTATAAAGTGTGCATGGAGAAGACTCCTGAAGGCTGCGTATGTACAAACATTATTCTCATTCATAAAACAGTGCACGTGTTACGCTGACTTCCCTTTATCGGTGCGTGGCCCCTGTCAACGGGCTCCATGTCCGACCCACAGCTGCCTACAGACGGTCAGTGAAGCTCGTCAATATTAATAGGTCCTGACTGCAGGAAGACAAGGAGGCAGAGCTCGGGGGGGGAGCTCCGCCCCTTTATAACCGACCTGCAGGAAGGTACTGATCTGGATTCCCCCGTTTGAAACCAAATGGCTTCCTCACTGAACGAGTTAAAGAAATATCAGAGTTTTATTTTCCATAACGTGTTTTTTCCAGCAGCGCGTCACATCCTCGCGCTGACACGGCGTTCGGCTCCATAAGAACATGTGACAACATGAAACTGACACCAGCATCAGTTTAAGTGTAACTCGCCTTATTTAAATGTCACTGCGTTCTTCTGTTTATGATCCTAAATCATGTTTTTATTTGTGTGACCTGCAAATGATCTTTTTTCCACTCCAGGGAAAATGAATCAAACGCTGTTTGGTTATTCAGAAAGGCTTTCATCCGTTTGGCACATGAACTAATAATATTAAATGATATGACCTTTTATCGGCCTGTAACACTCAGAGGTGATACTATTCACGCTGCAGTCGGCCTCTTCATTTCAGAGCGTTCCTCCATGTGAGGCGCCGTTTCTCTTCCCTCCTCTTTGTGTGCGTACGCATGGTTCACAGTTCACTGACACGACGCACATTCTCCCGTCAGCTCTGTCTTCATAGATCACAGCCTTAGCTTGAGAAGCGGCGTCCGCACTTAAATAAATGAGGGCCCCGGTCCTGGTCAGTAGAGATGTGCGGATCGATCCTAAAGGATCAATACTCATAGAAAAGGATCGATATCTAAACTCAGTCATTTGGAGTGAGTGTGTGTTTTATCATAAGTGTCTTACTGTCACCAGGATGGTCTAACTACTCGGTTCATGGGAACTACTTTTCCTTCCGCCTGTCAAAGTCCTGCTGCGCTGCGGCTCGGTGACGGAGCTTCTTCGAAGCGAGCCGCTGCAGCACTTTACATTACCCGCTACTGAATCCTGACTCTGGCCGACTGTAAAGAGTCACGTCTGGCTGAGTGTCAGCTGTGAAGGTAATAATGACGCTGTGTGTGATGTGTGAGCAAAGACAGTCAAATACTTTGGCAACACCGCAAACTTCACTAAACATCTGAGATTAAGTCACAATAACAGGATGATGTTATGAAGCGGCAGTTCTGAGCAGGAGATTTTCATTGTAATTAAAGAATATGACAGTAGTTTGATGTCTTGCCATGAACTGGTAAGGCCGCAGGCTGCTCCTTATTTCTCTCAGACATACAGAACCAGGAGAGGAGCTCACAGTAAACTAGAAATAACATACGTACAAAGTATCGGCAGTACCAGCCTGGGTGTTACTGGGTATTGGATCGGATAGGAAGTGGGTGGTATCGCACATCACTACTGGTCAGACCTGATAGATAAACCGGTATCAGATCTGTAACAGCTGATCCATCAAGAGGAACCAGAGGTGTGTTGGTGTAACGGTGTGCGTTATTGTCCACAGTAGAACTGGACCAGATCAGAGGCCTGAGTCAGGAGGACGTATCGGCCAGCCGGGAAAATAAAAGACACTTGGACAAACATGAACTACAGGCTGAAGAAGTCCATGAGGACTCAGCTGATCCAGAATGAACCAGATTTCTCCTGTCCTAGCTTCCTTAAGTCCAGAATAGAATTTAATAACTCTTAATGGTCAGGCACCATCTTATCTTAAACCAGAGCACTGCGCTCCCAGAATGCACCTGTGCTTCCTAGAGTCTCCAAAAGTAGACTAGGAGCCAGAGCGTTCAGCTATCAAGCTCCTCTCCTGTGGAACCAGGTTCCAGTTTGGCTTCAGAAGGTCTGACCGGATGTTCCCCAGGAACAAGGCTGGGCAGCGGCTTAGGTCCGACCGGGGTCAGCTTAGCCCTCTTCCTGGTTCAATCCCGCCGCTCGGTGCGGCTGGTCTGCTTGGGATACGGTGAACAGTGCCGGACTCCCTGTCCCCCCTTTTCCCATGTCGACGAGTGTGTTTATGTCGTAAGTGATGCGTGTTCAGCCAAGTTTAAGAGCCGCCGTGTCTGCAAGACGCCATGGAAACATCACCACACATGGATCCATCCGTCCTTATGAGGACCGGCCGTTCCACGTAACACGTGTTGGTTACCTGTTACTACACTATTATGATGATTGTCCACCTGCGACCAGCGGCAGCAGCGGGTAACCTGGTGAAGCGTCCGCACATTAGCACCTGTGTTTACTGAGTTTCTCTTGATCCTTCCTGAGACCAGAGGATCCAGATTTCTGGTTTATTAAACCGGACTAACCTCACGTAAACGCACAGTCAGCTGACGCTGTTGGCCTCCAATGATGTCACAGATATATCTGTGATCAATAGGTATTTATATGGATCCTACCTACCGTTTGTTCTCTGGCTAACATGGCAGCAGACCAGCTGACTGCTAACTGTTCATGTTAACCGGCAGCTAAGCTAGCGTTAGCAACAAGGGGCAGAAGCAGTTGCTAGTTAGCTTAGCATGGCTGGTCTGAAGTTAGAGGTAACTAAGAAGCCAACAGATCCCATCCAGTCCTTTTCATATTTACTGACGGACTAAAGAGGAGGATCTCTGCTGACTGAAGCCGCGCGGCTAACCGTTAGCCACGGTACTACCCGGCTAACAGAACTCCACCGTTAGCATCTCAGCATAGCAATGCTAACAATACAAAACTCTGTTTGAAATTTAACAGATTAGCATGGCCCTGCTCACCAGTAGAAGCACACAACTCTTTAACAGACCGATAACCGATCAGCATGTCCATTCATAAATTCGGCATCCGTGCATTTAACCAGACACGGTTTGTTTCAGCACAATATAAACTTAAGAAGTGTTTAGGTGGGAACTTGCTGCCGTCCTGTGTGGCGCATTTTGACCCCAGCCAGAGCGGAGGACCATGGGACCAACATCCTAAAATCATGTTTATCATCTAACTAAACCACTTCTTATGTACATGATCTGTACCGAAGCGACACGCGGCACCAATCAAGTCACAAAAAGTCACTATAATTATTCGACGGGGTTTACTGTTTCACCGACACCAACGGCAACCTTAATCTGACAGGTTTTTAAAGGGAGTCTGGCATTGACTTATCTGAGCAGTGACCAAGCTGACGTTAGCAAAAGAATTAGCATTGTGTTCAAGTCCTGAACCACCCGAGCCCGTGACTAGCCCTCCCACACGGTACTGATCGGGCTTTTAACGCCGATCAAACGTTCCGTGCTGCTACCGGCGGGCTGCGGGGCCTGTCGCGGGGGGGAAGAGCTCTCACACCGCGGACTGGAGCAGCCGCTGAGGCCGGGACGGAGAAAACAGCTCGGGCTTCATAAATGTTCGGCTCCCCGCTCATGACAGCGAAGTGAAGACGTGTTTTTACCTGGACAGGTTCCTGCAGCACCGTCATTCCGCTTCCAGACTCCGTCCGCCTGCTCTCGTCGTCTTTTCTCTCGGCGCTTTCTTTACTTCAGTCTCCAGGAGGAGCTGCGGCCGAAGATTTGAACACACCGACCGTTACCAGCCGAACGTAGCCGAGTAATGCCGAGCAGGGCACAACGAGAGGGCGGAGAAGGACGAGTGTCGGCGGAAAGAACCGAAGCAGCTGCTGCGCCCCCTGCTTGTCAAATAGACATAAAGCAGGAAAGAAAAACGTCGCCTCCCGGTGGTGAAAGTGAGAAACACTATTTCTTTGTGTTTGAAGAGAAAACCCACCGCTGCGAGTGTTCTAGTATCAGAGGCGGAAAAAGACGAACATCTTAACCTGTTGGAAACGGCCATCTTTTCCAGCACAGCCAAAATGAACCAGGAGTAACTCCTGGATGCATGATTCTGGTCTCCTTTGAAATGTCAGAAGCTAAGGAATAAAATCCATTGTAAATATATACATATTTATTTATCATTACACACCAAATGGAGATCCAATAAAGAAAATTATAATATTTTCATCCTCACCTGGTAAAAAAGCTGTATTTTAATGCAATAAACCATGAAAGCCATCATAAGAGAGACTATAATGCAACTGAACTGGGTTCAGGTCTGAGCAGGCCAGGCTGGGAGGCCAGCGTGGCCCCTGGGTCCGTCCAGATGAGTGATCTTCTAAAACACCTGGAATACAACTAACTGTAAATTTGATGAAAATAAACTAAAATACAACAGCTATATATTTACCAGGTCAATGTCCATATTTTGGCAATATTTACTGTTGACTTTTCTTGTGAGGTTTCTTTAAAACACTATTTCTGTCCATGTTCCAACTAACAGAAAGCTTTCAAAACATTGAAATATTGATAAAAACAGTGAATATTCATCAACATTCCTGTGACCAAAATCTCTCCCGTGCTTTACAGGCGTGTAGCTTGAGAACAGATCCCACGGGGGGGGGCATCAATCGATCCGGATTGAGCAGACCTTGATACCCTGGATGTCTGTGTAGGTCCTACAGTTTGGCCACTAGACCGCGAAAAAGGCCGAGTGTTCCTACTTCCCTCTACAGGAAAGGCGAGAGCCAGCAGGCGCACAGGACGTGTTCTCCTGTTTTACCATGTTAGCCCGATTCTTTCAGGTGCTGCTGTGTTGGCGTTGCCACGTTCAAAGCTTTGGGTGCTGAATTAGAAGTTGTTCAACTCACTTTCAGAACTGCTCCCCACCTACCTGAACAAATCAAATCTCGTTCATTAAAACGAACGTATCTTTTTTTGTGTGTCATTTGGTTCATTTGAACTAGCTGGTTATTGCGGCGCTGCAGCCCTCTAGTGGGCGATTAAAAAACAGCACAGTTCTCAAACACTGAAAGCTGCCTGGTTTCATTTAACTGACAAAGTATAATTCACAAATTCACCTCTTGATCTTTCTCTATCATGGTTCTATAAAGCCCCATGGAGACACAACCAAATTCAAACCATCAAAAAACCACAGAAATATGTTGTCAATATTCAATTAAGCCACTCCTCCGGCTAAATCCGTCCATTTTCACAGTCTTTCCTGAGTTTACAACCAGACCAGCCATCTATATATATATAATTATAATTATATCTCCAAAGTGCTCATTCATACAGCAGCCTAACGCCTATCCATGAGTACCATCTATATATTAACATCAGAGTTACAGGGAATATATTGAAGTAATAAGCTTGACACACTAGATGAATAAAACACACTCTTATTAAAATTTAACAAATTTAATAATCTGGATAAAAAGTTCTTTGTTTTTTATTTATTTCAGTCCTCTCAACATCAACACAAAAATCCAAACACAAAACAAAGGAGAGAGGCACAAGGCTGCCTTCACATACATAGAAAAACAAAAAGGAGTAGAATATTTGTGCCCCTCTTACTCTTTTTCTTTATTTTCTTTAATAAGGACAAGACGGGGTGGGGACAACATGCAAAGACTAAACAGGGAAAAACGCGACTCAGACATAGACAAGCGTTCACTCATACATCCACACCCTCCTTCCTAGCGCCCTCAGATCAACAGTTTTCCTCCTTCTAAATTATATTGAACTCTTCTTAGGTGAGATGAGCTATATTCTGTCTAATCAATGTAGTTTTCGTCTATTTAGTCGATGCAACTTTTGTCATACTTCTTGCCACCATTTTCTGCCTTAACTATTTCTAAATTTGGTTCAGTGGGTGGTTTCCTCTTTTTTCCTGTGTTAATTGTTATTGCTATAAATAAAAAAGTTTATAAAACCTCCAAGCTCTTAAAAGAACTCCAGCACAGAGAGAGGAACAAAGAAATAAACACATTATATAATCGCAGCAGTTTGGCAGGTCTGGACGCAGAACGGGCCACATCAGGTCCGGATTCTGCTGACAGAGAGAAACCAACATGTGCACATGGCTCTCAAACACTGCAGGTTGTTCACCAGTGTGTGGAACAACAGCACGGCTCTGCTGATAAATAAAAAGGAGAAGTTACATTACCGGATCAGCTGTTAGCTGTAAACACACCACAGGGCTAACGCTAACGCTGCTATGCGGCTGTGTTTTAACGTTTTAATGACCGGGTCTGTTTGTTTTGGAGAGGAGACGACCTCTGTGGTAATTCGGCTCCCTGTAGAACCCTGTCAGGGCTCTGAAGTGGACCCAGAACAACTCTCATCAGCTGTTGGCTGTAAACGCTAGCAGGACTAAAGTTACGGCGC
>NC_060151.1:32897570-32898671 GCF_021292245.1 Micropterus dolomieu
ATCAGCTGTTAGCTGTAAACACACCACAGGGCTAACGCTAACGCTGCTATGCGGCTGTGTTTTAACGTTTTAATGACCGGGTCTGTTTGTTTTGGAGAGGAGTCGACCTCTGTGGTAATTCGGCTCCCTGTAGAACCCTGTCAGGGCTCTGAAGTGGACCCAGAACAACTCTCATCAGCTGTTAGCTGTAAACACACCACAGGGCTAACGCTAACGCTGCTATGCGGCTGTGTTTTAACGTTTTAATGACCGGGTCTGTTTGTTTTGGAGAGGAGTCGACCTCTGTGGTAATTCGGCTCCCTGTAGAACCCTGTCAGGGCTCTGAAGTGGACCCAGAACAACTCTCATCAGCTGTTAGCTGTAAACACACCACAGGGCTAACGCTAACGCTGCTATGCGGCTGTGTTTTAACGTTTTAATGACCGGGTCTGTTTGTTTTGGAGAGGAGTCGACCTCTGTGGTAATTCGGCTCCCTGTAGAACCCTGTCAGGGCTCTGAAGTGGACCCAGAACAACTCTCATCAGCTGTTAGCTGTAAACACACCACAGGGCTAACGCTAACGCTGCTATGCGGCTGTGTTTTAACGTTTTAATGACCGGGTCTGTTTGTTTTGGAGAGGAGACGACCTCTGTGGTAATTCGGCTCCCTGTAGAACCCTGTCAGGGCTCTGAAGTGGACCCAGAACAACTCTCATCAGCTGTTGGCTGTAAACGCTAGCAGGACTAAAGTTACGGCGCGGCTGTGTTCAAACTACAGCACATCACAGCGGACCTGCTTCTCATTCTCCGGCGCTGGCAGTAACTCAGCCTGCCGAGTGAACCAAAGACTGAGGACCCATGTGAGCGGTGAACGATTGGTTAGCCGAGCTTTCACATGACAAATGAACGACTCAAACCCTGAGACCCACAGTGGAGAGTCCTGAATTAATCAGTTCTGTGTCCTGTTACCCTCTGATACAACTATTGTTACTAGTCCTATTATTATTATTGTTATTATAATCATTAACATTACAATTGTTACCATTAACACTACTATAAATATCTGTACCATTTTTCATTTAGTCTATAGCAACATCACCTTTACTGTCTGTACCTCTGTGTG
>NC_060151.1:32898691-32900034 GCF_021292245.1 Micropterus dolomieu
GCTGTGTTCAAACTACAGCACATCACAGCGGACCTGCTTCTCATTCTCCGGCGCTGGCAGTAACTCAGCCTGCCGAGTGAACCAAAGACTGAGGACCCATGTGAGCGGTGAACGATTGGTTAGCCGAGCTTTCACATGACAAATGAACGACTCACACCCTGAGACCCACAGTGGAGAGTCCTGAATTAATCAGTTCTGTGTCCTGTGCCAAAGCCCATGAGTCGAAGACTATTCACACGTGTGAAAGTGAACAAATCCCTCAGACTACTCGTTCCTCCTGAGTCATATACTGTACAAGGTTAGGTCAAATAAACAAAACGTTCTTTGAACGACGCAATACTAGTGGAGAGCTGAGAGTTTGGTCCAGTCGGCCTCTTTTCGTCTGCAGGGCGACGTTAGATCATTAGTTATTCAGCTGGAAGCTGGATTGTCTTTCTAGTTTGGAAAATGTATTTTAACGGCTCATTTCATGATGAACTGTACTGGATGCAAGAATAAAGTAGGTAAATGTTTTATCCAGAGAGCGGGCTGACCAGGGACAAATTCCTCTGTCAGTAGATGATCCAGTCCCTCAGTCAGACCATCTCTAATATCTTCTTCAGAAATATCATTTTGCGGTGCATTTGAAGACCTCTGAATTTCTGGATTGCTGCCGGAGACCTGAACCAGGACGGCTTCCAGGGTGAGGACGCTGAGAAACACATCTTAACATCTGAACAAAGTGCAGAAGACGAATCTGGCGTGTGTTTCCTGTTTCAGACTTTGCAGTAGGAGCTCCTTTCCATGAAACAGGAAGTGTGATGATCTGGAGCGGGAGCAGCGAACCGAGCCAGGTCTCACAGTAAACACACCTCTTCATGGTACCGGTCGGTGTGCAGACCACACCTGTAACCCTCCTCTGACTCTCTGCAGGTGAGAGAGTGGCTGACGTACTGCGGTAAGCGTGTCGACTCATTTCCGTTTCCGGTGCTTGTGTGTTGTTAGCGTGTTGTGCTGCTCTCGCTAAATAACAGTTACATTTGTTTGATTACAGCAGCCAACTGTCCGCTAAACACTTATTCTTTACAGTAATTTTGCCTAAGCACTCACAGTTCTTTCCATCTTTTAGTGACTGCTGTTCAATCTCATACTTGTTCTAAAGTTTTGGTAGCTGACGCTACAGTACTGTAGCTTAGCCGTTAGCAACTTTAGCTTAGCAGCTAGCGATGGCTTCTCCCTCTCTCTCTCCTACTTTCTCCTGCTCGGTGTGTCAGATGTTCAGTTACTCCTCTGCCTCCTTTAGCGGTAATGGTACGTGTAATAAGTGTAGTTTATTTATAGACATGGAGGCGAGGCTCAGTGAT
>NC_060151.1:32900054-32905337 GCF_021292245.1 Micropterus dolomieu
GTTACTAGTCCTATTATTATTATTGTTATTATAATCATTAACATTACAATTGTTACCATTAACACTACTATAAATATCTGTACCATTTTTCATTTAGTCTATAGCAACATCACCTTTACTGTCTGTACCTCTGTGTGGATATTGTGTAGGCTGCCTCCCTCTCTCTCTCTCTCTCTCTCTCCCTCTCTCTCCCCCTCTCTCTCTCTCCCTCTCTCTCTCTCTCTCTCTCTCCCTCTCTCTCTCTCTCTCTCTCTCTCTCGGCCGCCCACCCTGAGCCATGGTTCTGCTCGAGGTTTCTGCCTCTTAAAGGAAGTTTTTCCTTGCCTCTGTCGCCTAGTGCTGCTTTTGGTGGGAACTGTTGGGCTTCTGTAAATAGCATCATAGAGTTCGGTCTAGACCTGCTCTTTATGAAAAGCGCTGTGAGATAACTGTTGTTGTGATTTGGCGCTATATAAATAAAATTGAGTTGTATTGTGCTGATGGAGCCCATGAGTCGAAGACTATTCACACGTGTGAAAATGAACAAATCCCTCAGACTAGTGTTGTAGTACTCGGTACCGGTCTTAAGACCACTTTTTGATGGTCTTGGTCTCGGTCTCGGACATTGAGGACTCGGTATTTTATTTCAAGACCAGTCAAGATCATAACTTTGGGAATATCAGTAAATTGCTTTTGCATCGTTTATTTGTTAACATCCTAACTTTGATTGGATGGAAAACATATCGTTTCAAATGCAAGCAATAATGCTAATTAAAAATATGTTGTTACAGCTGACGATCCCTCCCCGCAATGCTCAGCGTGGAAAAGGAGAGTTGAATAAAGATGCTGTTGATTTCAGCTCTTAGTGTTTGTATGTGGGCGTTTTAATGGGAATGTGGATCTTCCAGATCAGTTTGAGACGTACCTCTGATCTTGTTCACCATTTTATTGTGTGTCATGTAATGTGGGGAACTGATCTTGGTCTGGACTCAGTCTCGCCCTCCCTCGGTCTTGATCTCGACTTGATCTCAGCCCCTAAAAGTCTTGGTCTTGTCTCAGTCTCGATAAACTGTGGTCATGGTCTTGACTTGGTCTTGGTTTGGGCGGTCTTGACTACAACACTATCTCAGACTTCTCGTTCCTCCTGAGTCACATAAATGAACGACGCGTTCTTTGAACGACGCCGAGGACACCTCAATGATAAAACCGCACCACAAACTCTGTCCACCCTTCGGCTCCCCATCTGGACGGACCCAGGGGCCACGCTGGCCTCCCAGCCTGGCCTGCTCAGACCTGAACCCAGTTCAGTGAACTCTGAGGAGAACAGACTGAGTGGTCGGAACCTCTCATCTGTATCACGACACAAAGACTGCAGCTGAACAGTTCTTCACCGCCCGAGTCCATCGGACCTGGACGGCTAACAGCAACACCAGGCAGCTTCTGTCCCTACAGACCGCTAACGGGCATCACAGGGCTTCACTAACCGCAACGTAAACAGGCCTGGTTAGCTTTTGTAAATGTACTGTATTGTATTTACTAATGAAACACACACCAATGTATTGGTGTGTGTTTCATTAGAAGTTTTATTGTTGTGATCATTGTTAACGTTTAGTTTAAGTAACTACATTTCCCAGCCACTGCTTCTTCGTTAGAAATGCTATGTTTCACACAGACACTTTTTGCATGCTAACGAACTCCCTCGAGTTCCCTAAGGGGAAGTCCAGTGTAAATGTGGCCCAGGATCACAGACGGGCTCTACAGGCTGTTAACGGTGATGATGGACACACAGAGACATATCTGAATGCAACAAAGCTCACACTTTATTTCACACGCTGACAGCATGACATCACTTCCTGTTCACAGCTTTAATCCTGATGACATAAGGAAACCTTCATCATCGCGCTGGGTTTCAGCACCAAACACTGAACAGAGGCTGACTAGTTACAGAGAACATGGAGGTGGAGCTACAGAACACACAGGATTACATCATCAACAGAGAGGCGGGGCTACAAGGTGCAGTTGGCTTCTGGAGAGAGTCGACATTTCGCTACCGTCAGGTAGGTCTCCACCTGTAAACACGTGTCATCATTATTACATCATCATTACATCATCTCCATGATCTTTATCAGCACGCCCTCCTCTTCCTCACCTTGTGCATGTCTTTCTTGAAACAGGCCAGCAGTTCGTACGTTCGTCTCAGCGACTCGTCGGATCCCAGCGTCTGATAATAGTTTCCATAAGGAGCCAGCTGCAGGGCAGAGCTGTCAGGGAACAGCTCTGCTCCGTCCTGATTGGCCTGCAGGATCAGGTGGTTACTCACACATTTAAGCTGGTTGGTTACATTTGATTAGTGTGTGTGTGTGTGTGTGTGTGTGTGTGTGTGTGTGTGTGTGTGTGTGTTCTCACTCTGATCAACAGCAGGATCCCCGTCTTCAGTTCTGACAGTTTGGGGGAAATCTGGTTCCTCGGAGCAGAACCTCCAGACAGAGAACGACTGGGAAATTCCCAAGACTCGATCAAACGATACGAGATAGACAACAGCTTCAGAACCTAGAACCAACCAAATGATACGAGATAGACAACAGCTTCAGAACCTAGAACCAACCAAATGATACGAGATAGACAACAGCTTCAGAACCTAGAACCAACCAAATGATACGAGATAGACAACAGCTTCAGAACCTAGAACCAATCAAACTTTACGAGATAGACAACAGCTTCAGAACCAGGAAGCAATCAAACTTTACAAGATAGAAAACAGCTTCAGAACCTAGAACCTATCAAACTTTACAAGATAGACAAGAGCTTCAGAACCTAGAACCTATCAAACTTTACAAGATAGACAAGAGCTTCAGAACCTAGAAGCAATCAAACTTTACGAGATAGACAACAGCATCAGGACCTAGAACCTATCAAACTTTACAAGATAGACAACAGCATCAGGACCTAGAACCTATCAAACTTTACAAGATAGACAAGAGCTTCAGAACCTAGAACCTATCAAACTTTACAAGATAGACAAGAGCTTCAGAACCTAGAACCTATCAAACTTTACAAGATAGACAACAGCTTCAGAACCTAGAAGCAATCAATCGATACGAGATAGACAACAGCTTCAGAACCTAGAAGCAATCAAAATTTACAAGATAGACAACAGCTTCAGAACCTAGAAGCAATCAAACTTTACAAGATAGACAACAGCATCAGGACCTAGAACCTATCAAACTTTACGAGATAGACAAGAGCTTCAGAACCTAGAACCTATCAAACTTTACAAGATAGACAAGAGCTTCAGAACCTAGAACCAATCAAACTTTACGAGATAGACAAGAGCTTCAGAACCTAGAACCAATCCATTGATATGAAATCGAGATGTGAAATGACATGTTACATTAAAAGGCTCTGGTGAAAACAAAAACTGCAGAGCGAACTGTATGTTCATATAAGAACATATAATAAACAGTTTGAGTAGTATTGTGTAGTGAAGTACTCTCACAGAGCTGCGTTGTGTCTCGTGCTTGTCGATGGGGCTGATGATGTAATCAGAGTTACAGAAATCCTGCAGGAAGATTTTGTTGAGTTGACGCTGCTCCTCCATCTGCAGTGAGCTCTCCTAAAAGACACATGTACAGAAATTTGCACAGGTATACACAGAAATATACACAGGTATACACAGAAATACAAACAGGTATACATACAGTTATATACAGAGGTATACACACAGAAATATACACAGGTATACACAGAAATACAAACAGGTATACATACAGTTATATACAGAGGTATACACATAGAAATATACACAGGTATACACAGAAATACAAACAGGTATACATACAGTTATATACAGAGGTATACACACAGAAATATACACAGGTATACACAGAAATACAAACAGGTATACATACAGAAATACACACAGGTATATACACAGAAATTTACACAGGTACACACACAGAAATAGAAACAGGTACACACACAGAAATACACAGGTACGTTTTATCATACACAGAAATACATAAAGGGATACACACAGTTATACACACAGGTATTCACACAGAAATACACAAAGGTATACACATAGAAATACACAAAGGGATACACAGTTATACACACAGGTATTCACACAGAAATAAACAAAGGTATACACACAGAAATACACAAAGGGATACACACAGTTATACACACAGGTATTCACACAGAAATACACAAAGGTATACACACAGAAATACACACAGTGTTACTCTGTTGTGTGTCGGCTGTTTTCACCATGTACATACGTCCGTCCCGTTCTGGCGACTCAAAGGTCACTGTGACCTCAAAATGGGTTGTTAGCCCGTTGGCTAAGAACCGACTGGGCAATTGTAGGTTTCATTCCCGAATTGTCAAACAATGCTGCTGGGTCAGTGGCTGTTCCCCTTATATTACCTTATATTACGTTCTGTCTCCCGTCAAAGTCAGGTGACATAGTGTTGAGATACCCAGGAGGCAGCTGTTTAGTGCCTAAACATATACGTAGATGTATTTATATACATCTACATACATACATACATATACTGTATATGTATATATATATATATATGTATTTATGTATATTGTAGCTTCCATTTAGCCATTCCATTTATTTTTAAAAATACTCTTTGTAACTTGACTTCATCTGTGCGAGCTGCCGTAGACTTACAAAGTCAGAGAAGAGTCTCTGAGCGAGCAGGTGGAGATGTTGAACTCTGCTGACTGCGATAGAGAAGAGACGCTGGCCGTCTGTGATTGGCTGAGAGGAGACGCCCAGAGACACCACCGACAGCAGAAGGATGACTGAGAGACAGGTGAGAGAGAGACACAGGTGAGAGAGAGACAGGTTATTTCAATTCAATTTTATTTATATAGCGCCAAATCACAACAACAGTTATCTCACAGCGCTTTTCATAAAAGAGCAGGTCTAGACCGAACTCTATGATGATATTTACAGAAGCCCAACAGTTCCCACCAAGAGCAGCACTAGGAGACAGAGGCAAGGAAAAACTTCCTTTAAGAGGCAGAAACCTCGAGCAGAACCATGGCTCAGGGTGGGCGGCCATGGTTCTGCTCGAGGTTTCTGCCTCTTAAAGGAAGGTAAGGTTGGGGTGGGGGAGGGAGAGAGGGGGGGAGAGAGAGAGCGAGAGAGTGTGGGAGAGGGAGGGAGGGAGAGAGAGGGGGAGGGCGAGAGAGAGAGAGAGAGAGAGAGAGAGGGAGGGAGAGCTTCTTCAGTACAAAATGATGTTGATTTAGTAAATAATGGTCCCATTTATTTTACACAAAGCAGAG
>NC_060151.1:32905437-32910057 GCF_021292245.1 Micropterus dolomieu
TACTCTATGATGATATTTACAGAAGCCCAACAGTTCCCACCAAGAGCAGCACTAGGAGACAGAGGCAAGGAAAAACTTCCTTTAAGAGGCAGAAACCTCGAGCAGAACCATGGCTCAGGGTGGGCGGCCATGGTTCTGCTCGAGGTTTCTGCCTCTTAAAGGAAGGTAAGGTTGGGGTGGGGGAGGGAGAGAGGGGGGGAGAGAGAGAGAGAGAGAGAGAGGGAGAGGGATGGAAGGAGAGAGAGAGGGAGGGAGAGAGAGAGGGAGAGAGAGAGAGAGAGAGAGAGAGAGAGAGAGGGAGAGAGAGAGAGAGAGAGAGAGAGAGAGAGAGAGAGAGGGAGAGAGAGAGAGAGAGAGAGAGAGAGAGAGAGAGGGAGGGAGAGCTTCTTCAGTACAAAATGATGTTGATTTAGTAAATAATGGTCCCATTTATTTTACACAAAGCAGAGTATGTTTCAGGGCGGGATTATCTATGATTGACAAGTCATTACCATGGCGACCTATCAATCAGACTAGAGCCGACTCGTACCCTCAGCGCTGTGTAAATTTAACCATGGTAACCATCATCACAGTAAAGAGCACCATCTGGTGGTCCAGTATTTACCGACTCTACGTTTTATCATCTGATCACATGAAGTCATCAAGACAAAACAAACAGAAAAATAGACAAAAAAAATAAAAAGCGGTCTTCATGTCTCACCTCTGTCCATGGCTGGTCTGGACTCAGCTCAGGTCCTGGTTCTGGTTCAGAGTTGGATTCAGTTCTGGTTAGTCTGATCGTAGTGAGAGCGTTCTGGTGTTTTCAGCTCAGAGTTTGTGGTTTTATAGCAGAAAAGCTGCTGATTAAATTCATCAACAGAAACATGAAGCGAACAAACAACCACCAGGTGAGTGAGTGTGTGTGTGAGTGTGTGAGTGAGTGTGTGAGTGTGTGTTGACCTGTATTTAACATTAACACCTTCATAATAATATTGATGGAGCATCAACACTGACTGTTGATGATGAAAACAAGACAAACTAGAACTGCAAGCAGTTGCGGGGTCCAGCTGCGCCCCTCGCCCTGTGGAGGCCACGCAAGTCGACTCCGCCGTGGCTCCAGGGGCCCGCGGTGAATAAAAGACCAGAGTTTGAAATTAAAGGGACTTGCGGTTACAGAGATATAGAATGAATGTATGTCTATGGGAGGGTTATTTGATAAACGATTAATAGCGCCACATAGAGGTCAATTGACACCAAATTTCACACAGCCCCTCAGGAGGGTGTGCCAGGTCCCCGAGTTTGGTGTAGATCGGTCATTCTAAACCTATGATATGACATCACATTTGTTGGCTTATAAGTCCAACAGTTTTTCGCATTTCAATACGGGGAGCACAAGCTTGTATGAGCTTTGTCCAGAGATGGTCCGTGCCAAGTTTGGTGCCGATCAGACTTAAGTTTCTTTCCATCTGACTCAACATTGGAATGCTGCTTACATGATAATCAGTCTTAGCAATCCAAAAAATAAGTGAAATGACAGCAGTGCTTTAACTTTTAAACAAAACATTGGCAGGGTCATTAGTATTTCGTTTATATTAAGTATTCACAGTATTGAAATCGTTTATTTAAAGTCCAGTGTGTTAGATTTAGGAGGATCTATAGGCAGAATTAGGGTTTAAATGGCATCAACATATGTATGAACCATCACCTCAGGGCACCACTACAAAGGAGAATATTGATTAAGTCTATAGTGAAGTCTGATCAATAATTAAATTAACCCACAGGATCACGTGATCGGGTCACTGGCATGGTAAACAAGGGGGCAGTGGTGGCCCAGAGGTTAGAGAAGCGAGTTTGTGACCCAGGAGGTCACGAGTTCAATCACCGGTCTGGCTGGATAAAATCTGGGTGTGGAAAGTAAACCAAGCAGTGCTTGCCCTCCCACCCCTGAGGTGCCTTTGAGCAAGGCCCATAACCCCAAGTTGGCAGACAGAGAGCGATGGGCTTTACATGACAGGATTCACAATTTGGATAAATATTTCTGAAAAGGTGTTTTGATTCTTTTGATGGGTGGACCCTTACAGACTAAAGGAATATATTAAATAATCAAGGAACAGACACATTTGGACTTAACGAGCACTTCAAATTTAACGTGAGTCAGCAGTTTTTCCCCTTTTCCTCTCTTGTAGCCATGCAGGTTGAACCGGTAAATCTAGAAGAATTAGACTTTGGCTCTCGTTGTTTCCGTTAATTGAACTTAACATTTATTCATGTAGCTGACGCTTTTATCCAAAGCAACTTACAATTGCTAGACATGTCAGAGGTCGCACACCTCTGGAGCAACTAGGTGTCTTGCTCAGGGACACAGTAGATGGGTCACAGTGGGGGATTGAACCCAGGTCTGTCACACCAAAGACACGCATCTTATCCATTGCGCCATCACCACCAGCATTAACTTAACAGTGGTATTGTGGAGAATCTAACTGATCTAACGACGTGCAGCATGTTCATACGGACACATTGATCACACGTTTAAACATTTTATACATCCAAAGAACTTCTATAAAAACCAGACCAGGCTTTTAATTAAGGCAGGAGTTTATTTGTCAGAATGGTCCCCACACCAGGCCAGGAAAGGAGGTAGGTGACTATTTGGGACTTGGCTTAAGTTTTATGGTAAATAAAGGTTATAAAACAAACATGTTTTAATGTTCTATAGAAAGGCACAATACTCCTAAGGGTTAATGACCAAAATGACCATCAGCAGCTGGTAGGATGAAGGATTTATGGTTCTACACAGAAGAGGTTGGAGATATCTTCACTCTGATGCAACATTAGAGAAACCAGCATGATTCTAGACAAGCAAAACACGTGAACACGTGTTGCAGGCAGGAAGCTGAGTGAAGCAGAGTTCTTAAAGCTCTGCGTGGCTGTGGATATAACGGTGCAGTGCTACAAAGAGTTAGTTAGCTTGCATGTAAAGATTCTGTGTGAAGCATAACGTTCACTAATATCCATTTAGCAGCAAGGCTACGTTACGTTAACCTTACGTTAATCCTGCAACCATCGCAACAACAAACTGCAGGGAAGAAACCTCAGCTGTTAGTTGGCGGCTCGGTTGTGGATTTAGCTAGGTGGGGAAGAATTGTGAGTTTATTGCTGTGTCCTGTTCCAACGGCGCAGATGGAGGTCTTCCACCGTCTGCCATGTTGCACCCCCATATTTCTACAGTAGCCCAGAACAGACAAACTGAACGCTGACCGCAGAGAGGGCCTTTCACGTTGTTTGCAGCCAGCGTAGGTTCTCCGACACGACTGTAGTAATATGTAAGTGGTAGAATATCTGAAAAGTGATTAAACAAATGTACTGCAGTAAAAAGGAAATAATTTCACTTGAAGATAAATGAATGCAGATTTGATATTCATGCAACAAGATTCAACACTTTGACATCAGACATGGACACGAATAGAAACCAGTGGAGTCTGTAAAATGTTTGAAACGTGATCAAACGTGAAAAACAAAACCCTCCTCTGCTTCTTTAGACTAAGTAACATCTGCAGTTTTTAATAAGACAACTGTGGGATAACAAATGATAATGTTGATCAGAAACAAAGCAAATGGTTCTGAGGCGTCTCTGTGAGGAACAACGTGAATATTTAAAGTTGAGATTTACAGGAAACACGTTGCTGACGGAAAATGTTAAAATGTCAGATCCACTTTTAGAAAACTATGTCATGTTTTTGTTCTCGGGGATCTGAATTTATTCACAGCCGTCACTGATCTGTGGTCAGACATTCAACAGTTCCATCACGCAGGAAACTGAATTTATTCAACGCTCCATGACAGCGATACGAGCAGAGCGCCATCAGCTCAGATACACGAGACAACAACCAGCAGCAACAGCTTCGTCTCATTAAACTCGTTAACAAACAGAAAGGTTTGGTGTCGGTTTTTAGTCTGTGACCGACAGACTCTGCAGTTCCATCAGCTGGGTTTCATATTTCAGGTTTTACTTTCTTACTGAAATGACTCGTTAACGTCTCTGAGATTGAAACTGTACATACACTGTGGCTCAAACATAAGCAAACTGTAAGAGCAGTTTAGTGACAGTCAGTTCCTGTCTGTCAGAGGTGATACTTGTTATTATCGTCGGCGGTAATGACTCCCGGTTACGCCAATCGGAGGTCACTAAGATTAATGTTGAGTCGGTGTGTACATATGCAAAAACAAAGTCGGACACCGTAGTTTTCTCTGGACCCCTGCCAAATCTGACCAGTGATGACATGTATAGCCGCATGTCGTCATTCCGCCGCTGGTTGTCGAGGTGGTGTCCAGCAAACGATGTGGGCTTTGTTGATCATTGGCAGACTTTCTGGGGAAGACCTGGTCTGATCCGGAGAGACGGCATCCATCCCACTTGGGAAGGAGCAGCTCTCATTTCTAGAAATCTGGCCAAGTTTATTAGTGGACCAAATCCATGACAACCCAGAGTTGAGACCAGGAGGCAGAGTCGCAGTCTAACACACTTCTCTGCCCTTCTTTTTCAGCAGTTACCCACCCAAAACCCTACGCAGAGTCGCAGTCTAACACACTTCTCTGCTCCTCCATTTCAGGAGTTACTTAGTGAAAATCCTATAGTGACGG
>NC_060151.1:32910157-32914718 GCF_021292245.1 Micropterus dolomieu
ATAATCATTAACATTACGATGGTTACCATTAACACTATTATAAATATCTGTACCATTTTTCATTTAGTTTATAGCAACATTACCTTCGCTGTCTGTACCTCTGTGTGTATATTGTGTAGGCTGCCTCCCTCCCCTCTCTCTCTCCTTACATCCCTCTCTCTCTCTTTCTCTCTCTCTCTCTCTTTCACTCTCTTTCTCTCTCTCTTTCTCTCTCTCTCTCTCTCTCCCTCTCTTTCCTTCACCCCAACCGGTCGAGGCAGATGGCCGCCCACCCTGAGCCATGGTTCTGCTCGAGGTTTCTGCCTCTTAAAAGGAAGTTTTTCCTTGCCTCTGTCGCCTAGTGCTTGCTCTTGGTGGGAACTGTTGGGCTTCTGTAAATATCATCACAGAGTACGGTCTAGACCTGCTCTTTTATGAAAAGCGCTGTGAGATAACTGTTGTTGTGATTTGGCGCTATATAAATAAAATTGAATTGAATTGAAAATAGACCTTCTTGTTTCATTGTACTGTGCGTATACAGTGTATAGCATCGGCCTACTCCTAAATGCAGGGGCGGACTGGCCATCGGGAGAACTGGGCCAAATCCCAGTGGCCAATTTGGCTTGCCATCATCTAGCAAACTTGGGCCACCACGTTCTGCATTCAGCTCATCTTATCAAATGAAACAGTCCCTTCACTCCTGGTTTCAGTGGTAAACCACCACAACAATAACATTAAATTCTAAGCAGACACGTTTTAAGAATACATTTTGTATGTCAAACAAATGGAAAACTTATTAGAAAATTTTAACAAAACTCCCTTCACTGCTATGCATCATGGGAAGTCTGCCCGGACTCACACAGGCAGCGCGTGAACCGCGGTTTAATTCCGCCCTCTGACCGGCTTCAGCTTCCACCGGATATCCCAAATACTCTACAGGGCGAGCGAGACCACGACCACACTCATGACCCCACAGGGCGTCGTCACCCCCCAAAACAGGGGACCCAAAAAGGGTACCCCGAACCTACTACTTACAAATAAACAAAAACATTACAGAACCAACACTCTGGCTGGCCACTAATAAACTGCTCAGCTGGGACACAAGACAGAGCATCCACCACAACATTATCCTTGCTTTTGACATAGGCTTCAAACCACACTACCAGATCCGGTTTTGCAGAACACAAAATGAGGAATACTGACAACTGGGAAGTTGGGGTCAAGGCCCTGACCTAAAGTTCACATGAAAATGAGCACCCGAAGCTCATCCCAAACGAACAAGTTGGCCTTCTGCTAGACATAATATACCAAGATTCCAGCAACCAAATACACACAACACTGGAACTACCACAAAAGCGCTAAACCAAAGTAGCACACCGAAGTTTCCTCCAAACAAAGGCTCACTAGCCAAACAAGTCATCCCAAGGCGCACAGCACAAGGAAACAAAGCTACAACCAAACTCATGCTAACCAAACAAAGCATGAGCCAAGCGCTTAATGTCTATTACCAAAACTAGCAGGCCAACCCACAAAGTCACACACACCAACCTGGATGGTTTACTTTCCCAGTGCCAAAGTTTTAATCCCCCAACCAGACCAAAATGTACAATAAACCCTAAGGTACTAATATCCACAAGGTTTAAAGAAATTTAGTACTACATCATTTAAGATTAGACAAAGCACTGATGTACAGTTTCAACGTTCCCTGGTGGTAACACCAGCACAGAAACAGACTCCGCCACAGCAAGTTTACTTTTCTGCAAGATCCCCAGCTCAACCAAAGATGACAAGGTAACATTTTTAATGTCATCCTTACCACTCACTAACACCATAATGATCTGTGTTCCTGACTAGTTGCTCTCTTGAAGCCATTGGTAAATGTCACCATAGGCGCACCAAAAAAAAAAAATGAAGTTAAAGAAGCCATAACTACTGCTTACCAGTCAGACTGCAGATACACACCGCCCCAGACAGGAACATTTCCCCCTGACTGCCTAACACAAACTAACTACTTCTCACCCCTAGTCTTCATGCGGCTTGTGGTGGGCATTTACGCACTAGAGACCGCTGGATCAGGAAAGCGACTGGCAAACCAGCAACACTCCCGAAACCACGGACATGCTCCCAAGCAACAGCTTTTGCCACGTTCGCCACAACGCTACCCCCCAAAACAGCTCAACGAACCCAAAGGGAAACGTCGCTACAACCTAGAAGGGAAGACTCATCACCACTACACAAAAACTACACACAGCCAACCCGGCTAATGTCTACTGGATCCGCTGATACACAATATGAACCATCGGCAAACAAGTGCTTTTTAAAAGCCAAACTACAGGTAAGAAACAGTACACGCAAAAGGCAAATAGCTTACCAACAAATCATCCTTAAGTACGTGTCCTTCCTGTTTAATCCAAACAAAAGTTTACCAGCCCGCACCTGCCCAGGTAAACCAGAGAACACAAGACCGCTGAGCGCGCCACGAGCGCTCTTAAGGAACTCTATACATATGCGCATCAAATCCACGTGTGAAATACAAAGCAAACCTACACACTACTAAGCAACAAACTTTAACACTAAGTACCAAATACCATTTTCAATAATCTTACCAAACAATCACAGTATCAATGGGAAAATCACGGCCGGACGAGCCCCCAGTTTGTCATAACCTGGCTCAAAGGCCATGACAAATACGGAGAGGACACGGAGGATTGCCAATAATAAACATATTTATTGTAGCAACTTAAATAACTAAACTAATAATCAACAATGTAGAGTGTGTTAGTCAGTGAAATCAGTGGTGTAGATGTGGATGAGTGACAAGTACGGCGCTTGGGTGTTGAGGAGTGGTAACAAACATAATGTAACAAAACAATGCTGCTGGCAGGAGTGGGATTAGATCAGAGAGAGCTCGAGAGCAAAGGGCCAGAGTATTTATCCTCCCACAGCGTCTGGCCCAGGTGCTCCCAATCTGGTTTACGGGCGCTGATATCTTCAGGGACAAAAGGAACACAGTAAACTGCCCAACACCACACAGTTAAACACCAAACTAGGCAAGTCCTTTGTCTGATGCAATAAGGAGGTCGTTGTGCTATGATGAGCTCTAAATCCTGACTGAAAATCCTCAAATAAACTATTGCTCTGTAGAAAGTCACACAGCTGTTTAGCAACTGCTTTCTCCAGAACCTTAGAGAGAAATGGAAGGTTAGATATAGGTCTATAGTTGGCTAAAACATCCGGATCAAGTTTGGGCTTTTTCAGAAGAGGTTTAATTACAGCTACTTTAAAGTACTGTGGTACATAGCCTGTTGATAAAGATAGATTGATCATATCTAGTATAGAGGTGCTGACTAAGGGTAAAACTTCTTTAAGCAACCTAGTTTGAATATCCAAATTAGATCCTATACATCCCATGGGCCTTAGTGAGAACAGTGCTTCGTAGTGTGCAGCAGAGATGGCAACAGGATTCAAACTCTTTACTCCCTCACCTGGCCAATGCATGGCCTTGACTTCTGGTAACTGTGTACTCATCACAGGGGGAGTCATCAGGATTTGGATTCTGGGGCCGATCTCACCTGGGATTTTCTTGTCCTCTCTCCCCCATGGTACACACTTTGAGGAGAACCCTGAGCCCATGCTTTGCCTTTAGCTCTCCATCCCAAACCCGTTTATTGGTCAGACAGCACAGGCAGAGTCAAGGTGATCTCAACAGTGCCTTGACCCCTATAGGCCTCCTCCAAATGGAGGGGATCCCCTTTCCTTAGAGACAATAAAAACATTAAATTACCCCTAAATTATCATCAATCCAGCTGATAAAGGGTCTCAAATCATAATAATGGACCAATAACAGTAATTAGCTAATGTTAAACACACCTTTTCAATTCAATTCAATTCAAATTATATGGCACAACAACAGTTATCTCACAGCGCTTTTCATAAAGAGCAGGTCTAGACCGTCCTCTATGATGTTATTTACAGAAGCCCAACAGTTCCCACCAAGAGCAGCACTAGGAGACAGAGGCAAGGAAAAACTTCCTTTTAAGAGGCAGAAACCTCGAGCAGAACCATGACTCAGGGTGGGCGGCCGAGAGAGAGAGAGGGAGAGGGAGGGAGGGTGAGAGAGAGAGAGAGGGAGAGAGCGAGAGAGAGAGAGGGAGGGAGAGGGAGAGAGAGAGAGGGGGGAGGGAGGCAGCCTACACAATATCCACACAGAGGTACAGACATTAAAGGTGATGTTGCTATAGACTAAATGAAAAATGGTACAGATATTTATAGTAGTGTTAATGATAACAGTCGTAATGTTAATGATTATAATAACAATAATAACAATAGGACTAGTAACAATAGTCGTTGTAGCAGAGGGTGTCGAGCAGGAACACGGGGGCAGCAGGTGACCCGCAACCACAGATCCAGACTCCACAGCTCCAGAGCCAGAAAACCTGCAGGAAGTGATAGGAGGAGAGAGGAGAGAGACGAGAAAGCACAAGACTACCAGAAAGGGGAGAAGTTGTGTTAGTAACATGCAATAATGGGATGAGGTTGCATACAGAGGGAGAGAAAGTAGAGGAGAGAGGAGCTCAGTGCA
>NC_060151.1:32914818-32916740 GCF_021292245.1 Micropterus dolomieu
TCTATTGATGGACTCCAGACTGTCCAGAACTCAGCTGCCAGGCTTTTAACCAGAACAAAGAAATATGACCACATTACTCCTATTTTAGCTTCATTACACTGGCTCCCAGTATGTTTTAGAATTGACTTTAAAATTCTATTGATCACTTTTAAAGCTCTTCATGGCCTCTCGCCTCGTTATATTTCTGACCTTTTAGTCCCATACACACCAGCACGTACCTTGAGATCCTCGGGCAGAGGTCTGTTGTCTGTTCCAGAGTCTTGACTGAAAACTAAAGGGGACAGAGCGTTTGCTGTCAGGGCCCCGAGGCTCTGGAACAGCCTGCCCGAGGAAATCAGGTCGGCTGAGTCAGTGAACTCTTTTAAGTCCCTTCTTAAAACATATTTTTATAGGAGAGCCTTTCACGATCTTATTTGACTTTATTTTATCCCTTTTATTTTATTGTATTTTACTAATTTTATATTTATCTTAAATGTGTATTTTAGTCTTTTCAGTGTTTTCATGCTTTTATCTTGTATTGTTTTTTGTATTATTGTCTTTTGGTTATTATTGTCTTTACACTTGTTAAAGCACTTTGTAACTTGTTTTTGAAAAGTGCTCTACAAATAAAGATTATTAGTATTATTATTAGAGGGAATGGTTCCCCTTCCTGGGGTGGAATGGTTCCATTTCCTGAGGCTCAGAGGGAATGGTTCCTCTTCCTGGGGTGGAATGGTGCCATTTCCTTTGGCTCAGAGGCAGCGCAGCAGCAGCTGTTGTCAGATATAAACGGCCAAAGTTCTCTCTTTCAAAGAGAAAGACAAGAAGAGTAACAGCTGCCAACAGAACTGACATTACTGAGGATTACATCACACACACAGTAACACACACTCTCTCTGTCTGTGAGTTTCTTGTTGCAGTCGCGTTGTGTTTCAGAGGAAACTCCAGCTGAAAGACAGTCTGTTCTCTCTCTGAGTCTCACTGTAACACAGTAAATCTCTGCAGAGAGAAAACCTGCTGCTGCTGCTGCTGGACTGGATGAAGACACTTCTGAGTACTGAGGTCCATATTCTGATGTGTCTTCAGCAGAAACATTAACTGTGAAGTTAGTGGAAGGCTTTGATTTAAAGTCTTTGTGCTCAGGCTGTACTGAGTCCTTGTGCTGCTGTTGCCCTCTGCTGGATGTCCTGACACTGACACAGATTTTGTGCGAAAATGAAGCAGCAGATATGAAGAATATTTTGTCCCTCCACAGATGACGTTACAAACTGAGTGTCTATGACGACCTTCATTTGTAAAGTTGGTGGAGTGACCCTTTAACATAAAGACAAATTAAACAGTTAAGTGTAAAGGCTGTTTTAATTGTGTGTTTTAGCATTGATAAATGAACTCTGAGCACTTCGCTCCCAGAATGCAGGGTTACTTGTGGTTCCTAGAGTCTCCAAAAGTAGACTAGGAGCCAGAGCGTTCAGCTATCAAGCTCCTCTCCTGTGGAACCAGGTTCCAGTTTGGGTTCAGGAGGCAGACACCATCTCCACATTTAAGAGTAGGCTTAAGACTTTCCTCTTTGATAAAGCTTATAGTTAGGGCTGGCTCAGGTGAGTCCTGAACCATCCCTTAGTTATGCTGCTATAGGCCTAGACTGCCGGGGGATTTCCCATGATGCACTGAGCTCCTCTCTCCTCTACTTTCTCTCCCTCTGTATGCAACCTCATCCCATTATTGCATGTTACTAACACAACTTCTCCCCTTTCTGGTAGTCTTGTGCTTTCTCGTCTCTCTCCTCTCTCCTCCTATCACTTCCTGCAGGTTTTCTGGCTCTGGAGCTGTGGAGTCTGGATCTGTGGTTGCGGGTCACCTGCTGCCCCCGTGTTCCTGCTCGACACCCTCTGCTACAACGACTATTGTTACTAGTCCTATTGTTATTATTGTTATTATAATCA
>NC_060151.1:32916840-32918391 GCF_021292245.1 Micropterus dolomieu
CTGCTACAACGACTATTGTTACTAGTCCTATTATTATTATTGTTATTATAATCATTAACATTACGATTGTTATCATTAACACTATTATAAATATCTGTACCATTTTTCATTTAGTCTATAGCAACATCACCTTTACTGTCTGTACCTCTGTGTGTGTATATTGTGTAGGCTGCCTCCCTCCCCTCTCTCTCTCTCTCTCTCTCTCTCTCCCCCTCTCTCTCCTTCACCCCAACCGGTGGAGGCAGATGGCCGCCCACCCTGAGTCATGGTTCTGCTCGAGGTTTCTGCCTCTTAAAAGGAAGTTTTTCCTTGCCTCTGTCTCCTAGTGCTGCTCTTGGTGGGAACTGTTGGGTTTCTGTAAATAGCATCATAGAGTACGGTCTAGACCTGCTCTTTATGAAAAGTGCTCTGAGATAACTGTTGTTGTGATTTGGCGCCATATAAATAAAATTGAATTGAATTGAAGGATATTCAAAGTGCTTTACATAAAACATGAAAGTAACATATTGAAAGGACTCACAACACCCGGGTGTTTAGAGGAGTTGAGAACTTTGAGGTCTAAAGGTGTACAGTTATGTGTATGTGTAGGTATAAAGGTGTAGAGGTGTACAGGTGTACAGGTGTGAATGCGGATAGGTATAAAGGTGTAGAGGTGTGAAGGTGTGAATGTGGATAGGTATAAAGGTGTACAGGTGTACAGGTGTACAGAGGTGAATGCGGATAGGTATAAAGGTGTACAGGTGTACAGGTGTGAATGCGGATAGGTATAAAGGTGTAGAGGTGTGCAGGTGTGAATGTGGATAGGTATAAAGGTGTACAGGTGTGAATGCGGATAGGTATAAAGGTGTAGAGGTGTGCAGGTGTGAATGCGGATAGGTATAAAGGTGTACAGGTGTAAATGCGAATAGGTATAAAGGTGTAGAGGTGTGCAGGTGTGAATGCGGATAGGTATAAAGGTGTAGAGGTGTGCAGGTGTGAATGCGGATAGGTATAAAGGTGTACAGGTGTACAGGTGTGCAGGTGTGAATGCGGATAGGTATAAAGGTGTACAGGTGTACAGGTGTGAATGCGGATAGGTATAAAGGTGTACAGGTGTA
Organism: Micropterus dolomieu; assembly: GCF_021292245.1. NCBI lineage: Eukaryota > Metazoa > Chordata > Actinopteri > Centrarchiformes > Centrarchidae > Micropterus > Micropterus dolomieu. The sequence goes on from NC_060151.1 coordinate 32,917,938, forward strand.
CAGGTGTAAATGCGAATAGGTATAAAGGTGTAGAGGTGTGCAGGTGTGAATGCGGATAGGTATAAAGGTGTAGAAGTGTGCAGGTGTGAATGCGGATAGGTATAAAGGTGTAGAGGTGTGCAGGTGTGAATGCGAATAGGTATAAAGGTGTAGAGGTGTGCAGGTGTGAATGCGAATATGTATAAAGGTGTAGAGGTGTGCAGGTGTGAATGCAAATATCTATAAAGGTGTAGAGGTGTGCAGGTGTGAATGCGAATATCTATAAAGGTGTAGAGGTGTGCAGGTGTGAATGCGGATAGGTATAAAGGTGTACAGGTGTACAGGTGTGAATGCGAATAGGTATAAAGGTGTAGAGGTGTGCAGGTGTGAATGCGGATAGGTATAAAGGTGTACAGGTGTACAGGTGTAAATGCGAATAGGTATAAAGGTGTAGAGGTGTGCAGGTGTGAATGCG
>NC_060151.1:32918491-32926343 GCF_021292245.1 Micropterus dolomieu
GTAGAGGTGTGCAGGTGTGAATGCGAATATCTATAAAGGTGTAGAGGTGTGCAGGTGTGAATGCGGATAGGTATAAAGGTGTACAGGTGTACAGGTGTGAATGCGAATAGGTATAAAGGTGTAGAGGTGTGCAGGTGTGAATGCGGATAGGTATAAAGGTGTACAGGTGTACAGGTGTAAATGCGAATAGGTATAAAGGTGTAGAGGTGTGCAGGTGTGAATGCGGATAGGTATAAAGGTGTAGAGGTGTGCAGGTGTGAATGCAGATAGGTATAAAGGTGTAGAGGTGTGCAGGTGTGAATGCGAATATGTATAAAGGTGTAGAGGTGTGCAGGTGTGAATGCGAATATGTATAAAGGTGTAGAGGTGTGCAGGTGTGAATGCGAATATCTATAAAGGTGTAGAGGTGTGCAGGTGTGAATGCGAATATCTATAAAGGTGTAGAGGTGTGCAGGTGTGATTGTCAGGTGAGCGAAAGAAGAGCAGCAGAAAGACTTTAAGGACAGTTTGAATCTTTAATGGCTTTGTTTTTACTGCAGGTCACATCTGTTATTCATCATCCTCAAACATTTACAGTCAACCAATAGCAGTTTGATGACTCGGACACTCATCCACCAATCATGTGAAGAGATTGTTTCTTTGCAATAAGTCACAGTTTGACAAACGGAATCTCTTACAGAATCAAAGATGAAAAACAACGGATGTTTCCGCTGAACAAAGATTAATGCTAGAACGTACACAGAGAGTATTATAGAATACTGATATACCATACTTCATACAAAAACACATGAAATAATATAGACATTAAGAAAGAAAGAATGCAGCAAATGCCTGGGGAGGAAGAGAGAGCTGCAGATAATCATTAATGATCAGTTTTCTGTAATGAAACACACATTTAATGTTAATCAAAAACATTTAAAACACATTTACTAATATTGTGTTAAATCAGCACAGCTGTCAGCTTCCTGTGTCATTGTGAATTATAGGCTGTGAATCTATTTATGTTTCCTGGATCTCACTAACTTTTCCCCTCATACGGCTCTTTAGGTGATTTTTAATAAAGTGATTTTTGCAGCTTCAGTACCATGATAGTTTCTCTGAGGACATCAAGTTCTGTTACAGCCAGCGAATCCAAATCTCTCTGAAGACGTTTGCCTGTCTGCACGATAATGTTCATGTCATCAGTACAGTGTTAGTGTAGGTCTGTGTATCCACATGGGTTACTTTGACTTCATTCTAATCAGTAGTCATGTTCACCAACCAACTCATGTCTGCTGTGTCACCTGTCAGCTGATTTGATCTCAGGAAACATGTCTGATGCAGTGATGACGTCGAGATCTCCGCTCAGGGCTTTGAACCCAAAACACAGTCTGACCCTCCATCACTGTCAGATAATCGAATGATACTGCAGCCCTGCTGGTGCTTTCATTGGTGCGACTTTATTATTGAACTTGAGCGGAGATGCGGAAGCTGCTGCTGTGGACTGCAGCTGGATCAGTCTCCCCACAGCCCTCTCAGCGGACCATGGCGATGGTTACAGCTTGTTCTGATTGGACGAGTTCACGGTCAGTCACCGGTAGCTTCATCAGGGCCAAACTGAACCTGCGGTGGATCTATGTAAAGCCTCACCTCATCGTCACAGCTGTGTAACGTCTGACTCATGTTTCCCTGTTGCCCTGAGCTCCTGTAAAAACATCTGCAGCAGAACTGACCAATCAGAATCAACAAAGACAAGTTCACAAAAGGTCACGGGTTATTAAAAACATTATCTTTAACCAGGCCTCATCTGTTCAGGCGCTGCCCTCTCATTGGCTGTCTGCTTTGTCAATAACCACTGAAGCTCTTCTGAGTGATCTGTGTCCGCTGTTGTTTAGCATTCACACGAAACAAACCAGAGCAGAAAACAAAACCTTCGCTGTTTAATTCTCAAAGACAGAGAAACAGGTCTGAACCCACATGCATAACAGGGTGAGTCAAAGTTCACGTTTGCTTGCGGTCCAAAAGCCGGCAAAAGTCAAAACCAGGCAGATGGACTAAAACTGGCACATTTACTTAAAAGGGGTCCAGCAGTCCGGCAGGCAGAACTGATGACTAGAAAGCTGAAGTGAGAGCACAACAGACAACCTGGCATATAATGAATGGGAATGGGCCGTATGTATACTGCAGGGTTGATGGGAAAAGTGGCAACAGGTGTGCAGGTAGGTGGGGGAAGTCAGGTTAAAGGGAATAACGGGGAAAAGGGAGGAGTCACTGCAGGGCAGGAGAAACCTGAAATGACAACACTAATCAGAACTAAGATGACATAAAAACAGTCTGTAGAATCTGAACCACACTGCAGCGTTTCCCATTCATTGATGCCACAATATCAACGCTGACCGCCACAAACGATATACTTTTTAATATGAGTAAAACCAAAGTCATTGTGGAGCTGCCTGCAGCGCACTGATTCGCTCAGCTCCTCTGCTCGCTCGCTCCCTCTCTCTCTCTCTCACAAACACGTTAAAATGGAGCCGTGTGAACTAGAGCATTCAAATAACTGTGAGAAGTTAGTCTGTTCTTAACACAACGCTGTCAATGTGGTTTCTCTTAAAACTAATAAGCCTATTACACACTTCACATTATCACTTCACTGTCTGTGACACGGAAAGGAGAATAGTTGGTTTGTGGCACAATAAACACCTGCGAACAGTTAAATTCAGCCGGCTGGGAATAATAGCCCACTGTCACAGATTACTGATAACATAATAATATGCGTTATGTACGTGTTAGTAATAACCTGCCTAGGTAGTTAAATCAAGTTTATATGTAATGTTTAATATCACATACAGTGTTTCAGCAAGCCTGGGCAGAGATTGAGCTCTGTTAGAAGCTCCCCGAACACCTCAACACAAACAGAACGTTAAGATGCAGGAATAAAACATGTTCAAGTGCAAAGCCAGAAAAAGAGCACAGAATCAACCCACAGTTTAATAAAACTCATCGACTGGTCCGAATCTGCAGCGTTTGCTCATCAAACGGACCAACTGTAAATCGAGTCGTCTCTGCTGAGTCCTTACAGAAGCTGAAGCTAACACAGGATCTGTCCACTGTTCCTCCGACAGGAACGCTCCACAGGTGAGTTTGCATGCTGCAGAGGAAAGCAAGAAGAAACAGGAGAAACATATCAGACAATAGACTCCTTTAGGTTCTCATCTCGCAGAAAGTTGGGGGCGTTGAGAGGAGGAGCAGCGTGGAGGAGAATGTCCCTCTGAAGCTCCACCCGGACAGACTCCTCTGTCTCTGTTCCATCTCCATACAGCTGACTGATTCGTTTATAGAGCAGTCCTTCTGTCTCTGGCGGCGCTTCCTCATCTCGTCGTCCCTCTGTCTTCTCTCTGTATTTATAGGACGCCAGTTTGACCGTCCGCTGCAGAAGGTGTTTCCTGTATGCTCTCTGGATCACTGTCGCCGCCACTTCTTCCTGTTTCCTCCGCAGAGTGCTGCTGATTGGTTCATACGACACCTGTAGGTAACAATTATAATCGGATTTAAGATTAGTTTGATAAATTTTAAACAATATCAGCCTCTTTTTGAATTTGCAATCTCTCAACTGCGAGAATGAACCAATGAATGAAGTATGCCTTATCTGTGAGACACGAGTCACCAAAAAATTTTTTTTTTCATGAAATAATCCAGAAGCACTGATGGTAAAATAAAGTCCCACTTCAACAAACCATCTTCCATTCATGCCTGAAGCTCTCTATTTCTCCTGAAAGTGTCTAATTCTTTGATGTCATCTGAACATATAAAGTCCAGTCGTCTGCATACATTGAGATGCTGTCCTGATACATGTCAAGAAGTGAAATACAGCAGTGAATCCAGACAGATTCCTTCTATATATTACTATTGCTGTTCTGATTATTTAACATTCTTCAATAGCAATGTCTAATAAGTGCAAAAGTGACACTGCAACCGTGTAAGACTGTGAAAACTATCACCATCTGAACATTTGGTGTACAATAAGATGACTATTAGAAAAAAATTAAATTCCTGATCATAAAAGCAAAATTTAAATTTGGCTGCAGAGAATTGTTTGAAATAGTCTGAAAAGAGAACTGTGAGATTAAATATGAATGGAGGTAAAGTAAAACCTTGGAAGGGTTGTTGGCCATGAACTTCTCCTCCATGCTGGCTTTAAGAGTGTCCATTGCTCCTGAATCACCCAAAACCTGCACAAATATGATATAACGTGATATAACTTCAAATAATATTAAATGTAGTAATAGAATAACAACATAGACTTCACAGGTCATTTTACCTGTGCAGTCAGTGCGAGCAGGATGTCCAGACAGTGGATCTTGTCTCCAGGAACAAGAGGCAGATCCATCTGGATCAGTTTGATGGTGTTTGGTTTGGAAATCCTCAGAGGATCCTTCAGAGTGTCGCAGAAATCTGACAACTCACTGTGGAAGACAGGAAAGTCCATCAGAGTTCTTTCTAATCAACACATCAGAGTTAGATCAGGAGCAATAGCTACCCAGATTAAGATCCAAGTGGCAGAAAGTAATCATTCTTCTAAAGTAGGTAGGAATCACCTGTACTGTATAAACTGTGATGCGTCAGGGTCGAACTTCTCCCAGGTTTCATAAAACATCTCAAAGTCATCCTCACAAAGTGGGTCAGCGCTCTCCTCTGTGGCCACGTTGAAGTTCTCCAGGATGATGGCGATGTACATGTTGACCACCACCAGGAAGGACATGATGATGTAGGTGGTAAAAAAGACGATGCCCAACGCTGGGGTGCCACAGTTCCCTCTAACCGTCGTTCCCGGGTTCTCTACGTCGGGGTCACAGTCCGGCGGCGTGTTCATGATGGGATTCAGCAGACCGTCCCATCCAGCTGATGTTGTGATCATAAACAGACAGATCATGCTGTTCCCAAATGTCTCAAAGTTAAATATGTCATCAATCATGGCCTCCTTCTTCACGTAGGCAAAGTTAGACATGCCAAAGATGGAGAAAATGAACATGATGAGGAAGAGGAGGAGACCAATGTTGAACAGGGCAGGAAGAGACATCATCAGAGCAAACAGCAGAGTCCGGATTCCTTTGGCTCCACGAATGAGACGAAGGACTCGGCCAATACGAGCCAATCGGATCACACGGAAGAGCGTGGGTGAGACAAAATATTTCTCTATGATGTCAGCGAGGAGGAGGCCTGAAGGGAAGGTAGTAAAGAAGAAAGGAAGAAAATAATAATAATTACGCTTTTATACAATTGATATACATGTCAGAGCTAAAAGCAGAGCCACTATTGGCTGCGCTTGTAATCTTGCAGGTCGCCCTGGTAACGCAGCCGGCACACTCCCCCCAGGTATAAGTAGACATGAGCGCAGATAGCACATTGTCTTTCCACATCTGCATAAGCTGTGATAGGAGACTTTTCAGCGCTGAACTTTCTTTGTTCCTGAATACAGACTTCACTCACCGGACGAGCAACTCCGTTTTCTTTTTTCTACCTCTATTGTTTTTTCTTTGTGCTACCAACACAATTTTGGATCCCTAAAGAAACTGTTATACACAAGATAACGTTTCATGCCTGCAGAAGAAGACGGATAAACTCCGTGCTTAACTGAGAAGATCACCTCCGTGTTCTACCTTCTCAACCAAGGTCGATTTCACTGATTCCTGTTGCTGCCGCCTAAGAATCAGCTGTGCCGTTGAAACTACCGGCATCGTCAGAACCGTGGCGAGAGGAAATTTCCCAAAAGGACTGACGCATCGACTCGCTACCAAAGCGACACGTAACAGGCTTTAGTCAAAGTTCTATAACGTTTTTATTGTAACTTCTACAAGCTTCATGTGGTGAAGATCTGTTCCAAGGGATATTTTAAGACCGCCGTGTCTTGTTTATTGCTGTGTGTTTTCCGTTGTTTGTGTCCGGTACCACCCGCTGCGCCGTGACTGCTTTGTTCCTGTTACTGTGTAAAAACGTATCAGTATTTTCAACCCGATCGCATCTCGTGCGTCACATATACACGCTTTGGAAAAGCCATGTCTATTGTACAAAAGGCGATTTTGCGTGTATATGATATGCAGCAGTTTGCAATAGCATTGCAACACAAAGGAGGCTAACCCTACCTCCTAGCAGCTGTAGGGTTCGCCGGTCAACATGCATATATTTACTGACTTAGGTTTAGGCACTAACTAATGCCATGGTTGAGGTTAAGGAAGTTGCCTCGGGGGGCAGTCAACTCCTTAAACAAAAACATCGCTAGCTAGCTAGCTAGTTAGCAACAACCCCAGGGCGTCACATACACACGCGGCCTGGATGCGTCTCAAACACACATACCTGGGGACGTATACTATTAATGCAAAATCGGCGTTTTGCATACAATAGACACGGCTTTTCCAAAGCGTGTATATGTGACGCCTGAGCATGAGAACAGGCTGGTATTTTTATCAAGACAAGGAACACTGAATGCAAGTTCACTACCGTCCCTCTCATTGATAAAGTTGTAGCTGAGTGTTTAAGTGTAATAAGGATTTTTGGTGTTGGCTTCTTTCTGAGAACAGATACGATAACACATTCTATCTAATCCAAAGCAGCAACCGCTGCTGAATCAACGTTCACTGCTGGTGGCTGTAGGATAGACTGCTTTATTGTATATAGTTTCTCTGTGTCTTCCTCTCCTCCTTCTGCTTACTAACCCAACATGCACACACCACGTGATCTCTGAAGCTAACCAGACCTGTGACCCACAGCAGGCTAGCATCTAGTCTAGTCTTACACTCACACACATGCTTGCTGGATTGTTGTATGTTTTTGTTGTATTGGCTTTATTTCATTTTGCTTAGAATAGTTAATAGTGATTTACTTGCTAAAGTTGTTGATCGTTGATTTATATCTTATTATAATTTTAAGAAGTCATTGCCTGTGATTATTTGTGTATAATGTAGTAAGAGTTGGTTACAATGGACAGTTTACGGGAAAAAATTTGAAAATCTATATGTGGCGGTCAGTGTTGATAATTATGGGAAACACCGCTTTCACCAAACAAAGCTGTCTCTCCCCACTTTCTACCTAATATTGTATTCATAAAAGCAGCAAGGAGCGTGACTTTTCCAAAACATATAGGCCTAACGTGTCTTTATGCCACCTGCTGCAATAAAAAATAAAGCTAGTAAATCCTGACTTTTTAACAGGGGTTTTTCTGCACATGCAACCTGTTTATAAGGGCAGTATTCAGTATTTTTACAAAACGTTACGTTAACGCCGCTCTCTCCCAATGAGTCCAAGCATCAGTGACAGCAGCTGCCGGAGTTTCTTTCTGTAAGTTTCACGTTGCCGTGCTGCTTCTGCAGATGCTTCAATAAATCAGATGTAGAAATGTTTGCGGTTGAAATCTTCTTGCTGGTTGCACAGATTTTACAATAGATGACAATGTTCTTTGCATCTTAGACTGTGACACAATAATGGCAGCAGCTACTTCCAGCTGTGGAAAAAACGCCTCTCCCTCATTCTCCTTTCATCCTTTAGTTTTGGAGATCAGTGGACATGAACTACAAAGTCCAGTCCCGCTGACCTTCCGCACAATCATGCATTCAAGAGAGAGGGCAAGAGAGGAACAGAGAGAAAGAGAGAGAGAGAGAGGTGGCGAGAGAGAGAGAGAGAGAGGGCAAGAGAGGAACAGAGAGAAAGAGAGAGAGAGAGAGGGGGAGAGAGAGAGAGAGAGAGAGGGAGAGAGGAAGAGAGAGAGAGAGAGAGAGAGAGAGAGAGAGAGAGAGAGAAGGAAAAACATAAACACGATAAACACTAATTAGCTACTCTAATTGAAGTGCACTCTTAAAGTAATTACTAGGCAGAGGAAGCA
>NC_060151.1:32926443-32933554 GCF_021292245.1 Micropterus dolomieu
TGTAGACACAGGAACAAAAGAATTTTTATACCGGTTTAGTTTGCACAGTGGAACTCTATATCTTCTGCCGGAGGGGAGCAATTCATACTGAGAGTGCAGAAAGTGAGTTTGGTCCCCCACAATTTTCTGCACCTGATTTAAAGTGCTATTCTCAAATAACTGTTGGAGATTCAAAGATTCCTCATTTCCAACTGTTTTAAGTGCTGTCAACACCAGATGTGACAATTTGGATTTTAGCTGTATAGATAGGTTCCCAAACCATACTGTAACACCATACTTAACAATACTTTCTAAAACAGCCTTGTAGAACAGCATCATCATTTTCTTATTCACCCCATAAAAACGTAATCTACGTAAAAAATATAGTCTCTTTTGCAGCCGTGTGCAAACCCACTCCGTGTGAGTTTTCCAAGTAAGTGAGCTGTCTATATAAACACCCAAATACTTGTAAGTCTGCGTTTGGGTGATGTTTTGGTCATGTATGACCACTTGATGATGGTCCCCAATACCTTTTGGATCGAATATGATCTCCGCTGTTTTCTTTATATTTATTATTAGATCATTTTTATCACACCACTCAACAAACTGACTTATTTCTGGCAGGTATACATCTCTAATATTATCGTCTTCATCGAGAAGACTTAAGATGGCTGTGTCGTCTGAATATTTAAAAATATAGTTTTTTGAATGCTTACTTGAACATTCATTTGTAAATAAAGTAAAAAGAATTGGAGAACTGACACAGCCTTGTGGGACACCTGTGCTAGTCTTTCTTTGTTGTGAAAGACAATTGTTTACTTTAACGCACTGAATTCTGTCAGTTAAAAAAGATGAGTACCACCTTTTTTAACTGACAGAATTCAGTGCGTTAAAGTAAACAATGACACATGACACATGTAGGGACCCAGAAAGTCGCTGACAGTGTGAATGTCTAAATGAACAGGCGTAGTCTATAATAATGCGGTGATAAAAAGTGTTCTCATGAGCTGTATGAAAATATCAGCCTTATTATTTCAGCTCGGCTGTGTGTCGGCATCTCCACATTAAAAGACGTTCTCCCTCACTTTAAAAAAAACTTGTCGCCACTTCAAAAATTAGATTAATTTATTTAACACACTCAAAAGTGTCCAAACATTGTTTTAAATTAATTTCATAAAGCAATGAAACGAAAACTCCATTCATGCCATAAAATGTGCTCAAATAATGTTTGAAAGACTGAATCTCAACATTTAGGCTGCTGAAAACTCTCTTTTGCGATGTGTGTGTAAAAGGTGGGACGGAACATGACTACAGTCTCTATAGTAGGCCTTAGAAAGCTATACTAACCTAAATAAACAGCCTACGTTCATATTTAAATTCAGTATTTCAATATCCCTACCAAACTGCTCATAACATTCAGCCTCACAAGAAAAATAAAACCCATTTATTTTAACGGCTGCGTCAGGGTGTGTGAAACGGACTGGGAGCAAATAAAAAATATTAAACACATTTAAAGGCAGTAAGCAGGCTGATCCTGCTGTACTGTAAAAACCTGTAGGCAACATTAGCCTAAGGCTTTTAATCAGTCTGTAGGATCGCCATAGTCCACATCAGCGCTGCAAACATAAAGCAGCCTATTGGCTAAAACAGTCTGTGGGATTTCCTACAGATGGTGATGTCATTTTCCAAGAGAGCTGATTGGTCAGTAGGCGGCGTTTTCACAGAGTTGATCACTTTTCTGGAACATAACCTGCTCCGGAGCAGGTTAGCCTTCAGCATACTGTAAGTTACCAGGAAGATCTACCCTGGTAAGAAGTGAACCACCTTCGTGGTACTGAAAACCCAGGGTTAACCCCGAAGTTACCTGGATAAGCTCAAATCCTGCTTCGTGGTACAGGCCTCTGGTGTGAAAAAAAAAAGAACCAAAAAAAAAAAAAATCACACTGATCATAAAAAAAATTTAAAGTTAAAAAAAGAAAGTTATGTTGAGTAGGAAAACTCTTGTTCATTGCATTTTACTTCATATGTGCAACTGCATGTGTTGTATTCATTGTTGCAAAACTTATTCTGTATATAGTTCGTCTGTTATCGTGATCAAAACCATTGATCCGAAGCTCAATGCTGAAGCTGTCATGTAAGTAGTTTTCTAATCAGCAATAAATATAACAATTTCTGATCAACCCATATCAATTGCATGCTTAAAATAACATACCGGTTAAAGCCCCGCCCATTTCAAGACAGCCCGACCCACTTCCAGGTTAAACTCGCTCATCCCTAACATTTACTGCATGTCAGCTAGTGTGTGCCAAACTGTCTCTTTGTGCTTCACGTTGTTTTAACACCTAGTTTTTGATTATTAAAGGTTTAGATTTTAATATAACTGCTTTCCAGTCATAGCCTACTTGCCTTCAGGGTGCTAGGGACCTGTTGTTTTAATGTTTGGTGAAAAACACTAAATTAGACTGAACAAAATTGAACTGAGCTTGGTATCGTGCAGCAACAAAGACTAAAACTAACACTGAAACTAAGAAAAACTAAACCAAAAAATAAAAACTAAACTAAACTAGCAAATCCACGTTAAAAACTAATTAAAACTAAACTGAAATTGAAAACAAGAAGTCAAAACAAAATAAAAACTAATGAAAAATCCAAACCTTGGCCCTGATTGGTTTCCCCTGTCTCTCTCTCAGTACCACTTTGGTATTCCAGCCTTTTCCTTGTGTTAGTTCTGGTGGTTTTTGGATCTTTAGTTTCCTGGACTTTGCCTATTTTTGGAATTTTTAATCTTGCCTGCTCCTTGATGGATTTGTTTGGACTGCCTTTTACCAAGTTTTGCCCTTGCCTGCCTCACCATCATGTATGTTAGTAAATGTGAACTGCCTGGCTCTGCCTCTGGCCTCTGCATTTGGGTCTTCTTATATTATATTCTTTCTTTTTCTCTTTCCTGCTTGAACAATTATGACATTGGGCTTACATACAAACAGACCTGACTAGCAGTTCCAGTGTTAGTATCAGGTCCAGGATTATTACCAGTATTTATAAAACAGTTGGTATACTGACCTCTCTGGAGTCCACTGCTGCGTACATGATGTCCATCCAGCCTTTAAATGTGGCCTGAAAGAGACACAACTCATTAACATCAGTTTCAATAAAGGCTTCTGAATCTAAAATGTCCTGTTATCTGCATACAGTAGCTGTTTAAAAGAACTAATAGAATTCAACAGTGGCAGTGAAGCAGCGCAGAGCCTTTCAATGAAAAGGACTTCAGCACAGATGAACTGTTTTCAGACAGCAGTACAATTCTCATATTTAAACTGATTTCATTCTAACAAACCTTTTCTGTTCAGTTTTAGGAACACATTTAGCATTTGTGGTGTACTAATGTTGATGTTATTGCTTCTTAAATGAAGTGTTGAAGTGGTTATTTTGTTGCTACAAGCTGTCACATCACATCATTAAATTTCATTATATATCAGACCAAATCACTTGTGTATCTCAGTAAAGACACATATGTTGAGTGTTGAGACTCACCACTTGCAACAGCGACAGGTAGCCCATTCCCACATTGTCGAAGTTGACCTTCAGGTTCTTCCAGCGGACCTCAGTGTAGTTTGCCTCCATCAGAGCTAAACACTCAGTCTTATTGTTGATGTCATCAGAATGGAACATTTCCTCAGACGTCTCATTAAAACAGTAATAAAACTTTCCTGCAAAGAGATTGACTCCCATGATACTGAAGATCAGCCAGAAGATCAGACACACCAGCAGCACATTAAAGATGGATGGGATTGCTCCGACCAGAGCATTCACCACCACCTGCAGACAGACAGACAGGGACACAGGAAGGAAAAATAACTAATAATATCTTTATTTATAAAACCTGTTTTAAATGCTTTAACTGCACTGCAACCAGAGCCGGCCGAGACACTAAACAACCTTTTTGGTTGCATCTTACCCGAAGTCACTTTTTAAAAGGGGACGGCATCAAACTCTTGCAGATTGTCTGCCATAATAAGATCCTTCACATTTGATGCTAAGAACACGAGTTATTTCAATTCAGTCAATTTATGTTACAATTATCATCTAAGAAGCTGACAATGCTGGTAAGCTTAGCTATATCAACTATAAATGAACAGTTATTCACTGCTGGGAACACCAAACATATAAAAATGTCCATCCAACCATCAATCCATCCGCTTATCCGGTGTACAGAGTCGTGGGGGGCTGGAGCCAATCCCAGCTTACAACGGACACCCTGGACAGGTCGCCAGTCCATCGCAGCATATAAAAATGTCAACTAACTAAAATTTATTATTTTCTGGGTCAATCTTCCTCACAGATCTACCTGGGCCTACTGAAGTGGAGAGCAGGACCGTCATGTTTACCACCACACCTGGCTCTCCAGTGGATCCAGTTGACTGAATCTTGATGTGGTGAGCAGGAACCAGCACAGGTTGACTGAGACTTGACTTTTCCAAAAAGACACTCAGACAGTAAAAGTCTTCTCTATCATCTTGTTTGGCTGTTCTTAAAGATTTGAGCTTTGGTCAGTCATAATCTCTTTATCAACCTTTTAATTCATCAGTTATAAGTTCATCATTGTCTGCTGGGTCTTGCATTGCCATTCAGCTCAGTAGCACTAGTGGTATCATAATGTTCCTGTTTGACATCAACCACAGTAGATATAATAATATGGAGTACAGTCCAGTTATTGTTTTTCATCAGAATCAGCTTTATTGCCAAACAGGTTAAAGAATTTTGCTTTGTTTTTGAGCTAAAGAATAATTATGGCAGGTCCTATTTATTATCAGGTCCGATTTAAAAAGAGATATTGTTTCTGTGCCAAATATAGTGAGAATGCACGACAGTCAGAGGGACTTCCAACTAAATTTTGATAAGGACTCTGACTGCAACACAGAAGAAAACAGTTCAAGAGCATGCAAAATGAAAACAATGCATTGAAAGACGAAGAAACGGCCTGATCTATGGTTGTATTGACTCAGACAGGAAATAGCAAGTTACATCAAATAAAGTCATAAAAACATGGATGACAGTTTCCATGTTCATTGCAGACAGAAAAGTGTAATGTAGATTTTGAAATGTTGCAAAGGTGCAGGAAGCCAGATAGGTCACCAGATGTCACATGGCGTGTAATGATAAACCTAGCCCAGATTTCAGCAAACAGAAAACACGAGTGTAGAATCAGTGGAATCTTCTGGGTCTGTGATGGTTTAACAGAAGAGAGTCAACACACTCTGAGATCAGCAACATCCGGTGACAGAGAAACCTGTTACCTGCTCATCAACCCGTCTGTCTGTGTGTCAGTGTTACTAAGTGCCTGTCTCACCCTCATTCCTTCGAAGCGAGACAGGGCCCTCAGGGGCCTCAGAGCTCTCAGAGTCCTCAGAGACTTGATTGCTCCCAGCTCAGAGTATCCCAAGATGTTTGCAGTCAGAGACACCAGAGACACCTGGAAGACATAGCACATCTGGTGATGACATCATATCGCAGGTCACTACTCCATGTTTTACTGTGATCAGTTAGTACACCCAAAAATAAGCACTATTGCTATGGTTACCCGCTCCGGCAGGCGTTATATTCTTACGTCTACAATGAGGAAGTCGAGCCAGCACCAGGCGTTGGTGAAGTAAGTCTTGAATCCATAGGCGACCCACTTGAGAACCATCTCCACCACGAACACATAGGTGAACACCTGGTCTGCGTACTCCAGAACCGTCTTTATGACCCGACGTTGCTCCAGGTAGATGTCCTCAAATGCCTGTTCACATACAGACTGATGTCACCACCTGGACAGGTGTGTCGTATTCACTTTACATGCAAACAGAGCAGACGGTTCTGATAACTGTTGTGAATTCAAAGCACCGGATTTCACATGAACTCACTTCTTCTATTGATCACAAACACAAAAGTCCTCCAGACTACATAGAACGTTGTTTGTTATTCACTCTGGAAATGGGTGTTGTGTTATTTTATGTTGTGCTGTGTTATTCTATGTTGGGTTGTGTTATTTTATGTTGTGTTATTTTATGTTGTGCTGTTATTTTATGTTGTGTGCTGTTATTTTATGTTGTGCTGTGTTATTCTATGTTTATCTGTGTTATTTAATGTTGTGCTGTGTTATTCTATGCTGTGCTGTGTTATTCTATGTTGGGTTGTGTTATTATATGTTGTGTTATTTTATGTTGTGCTGTTATTTTATGTTGTGTGCTGTTATTTTATGTTGTGCTGTGTTATTCTATGTTTTTCTGTGTTATTTAATGTTGTGCTGTGTTATTCTATGCTGTGCTGTGTTATTCTATGTTGGGTTGTGTTATTTTATGTTGTGTTATTTTATGTTGTGATGTTATTTTATGTTGGGTTGTGTTATTTTATGTTGTGTTGTGTTATTTTATGTTGTGTTATTTTATGTTGTGCTGTGTTATTTTATGTTGGGTTGTGTTATTTTATGTTGTGTTGTGTTATTTTATGTTGTGTTATTTAATGTTGTGCTGTGTTATTTTATGTTGGGTTGTGTTATTTTATGTTGTGTTATTTAATGTTGTGCTGTGTTATTCAATGTTGGGTTGTGTTATTTTATGTTGTGTTGTGTTATTTTATGTTGTGTTGTGTTATTTTATGTTGTGTTATTTAATGTTGTGCTGTGTTATTTTATGTTGTGCTGATTTATTCTATGTTGGGTTGTGTTATTTTATGTTGTGCTGTGTTATTTTATGTTGTGCTGTTATTTTATGTTGTGTTGTGTTATTTTATGTTGTGCTGTGTTATTTTATGTTGTGTTATTCAATGTTGTGCTGTGTTATTTTATGTTGTGTTGTGTTATTTTATGTTTTTCTGTGTTATTTAATGTTGTGCTGTGTTATTCTATGCTGTGCTGTGTTATTTTATGTTGTGCTGTTATTTTATGTTGGGTTGTGTTATTTTATGTTGTTCTGTGTTATTTAATGTAGTGCTGTGTTATTTTATGTTGTGTTGTGTTATTTTTATGTTGTTATTTTATGTTTTTCTGAGTTATTTAATGTTGTGCTGTGTTATTTTATGTTGTGTTATTTAATGTTGTGCTGTGTTATTTTATGTTGTGCTGTGCTATTTCATGCTGTGCTGTATTATTCTA
>NC_060151.1:32933654-32935429 GCF_021292245.1 Micropterus dolomieu
GTTGTGCTGTGTTATTCAATGTTGGGTTGTGTTATTTTATGTTGTGCTGATTTATTCTATGTTGGGTTGTGTTATTTTATGTTGTGCTGTTATTTTATATTGTGTTGTGTTATTTTATGTTGTGCTGTGTTATTTTATGTCGTGTTATTCAATGTTGTGCTGTGTTATTTTATGTTGTGTTGTGTTATTCTATGCTGTGCTGTGTTATTCTATGTTGGGTTGTGTTATTTTACGTTGTGTTATTTTATGTTGTGCTGTTATTTTATGTTGTGTTGTGTTATTTTTATGTTGTTATTTTATGTTTTTCTGAGTTATTTAATGTTGTGCTGTGTTATTTTATGTTGTGTTATTTAATGTTGTGCTGTGTTATTTTATGTTGTGCTGTGCTATTTCATGCTGTGCTGTATTATTCTATGTTGGGTTGTGTTATTTTATGTTGTTCTGTTATTTAATGTAGTGCTGTGTTATTTTATGTAGTGCTGTGTTATTTTATGTTGGGTTGTGTTATTTTATGTTTTTCTGTGTTATTTAATGTTGTGCTGTGTTATTTAATGTTGTGCTGTGTGATTCTATGTTGGGTTGTGTTATTTTATCTTGGTCTGTGTTATTTAATGTTGTGCTGTGTTATTTTATGTTGTGTTGAGTTATTTTTATGTTGTTATTTTATCTTGTGCTGTGTTATTCTATGTTGGGTTGTGTTATTTTATGTTGTTCTTTTATTTAATGTAGTGCTGTGTTATTTTATGTTGTTATTTAATGTTGTGCTGTGTTATTCTATGTTGGGTTGTGTTATTTTATGTTGTTCTGTGTTATTTAATGTAGTGCTGTGTTATTTTATGTTGTGTTGTGTTATTTTTATGTTGTTATTGTATGTTTTTCTGTGTTATTTAATGTAGTGCTGTGTTATTTTATGTTGTGTTATTTAATGTTGCATTGTGTTATTTTATGTTGTGCTGTGCTATTTCATGCTGTGCTGTATTATTCTATGTTGGGTTGTGTTATTTTATGTTGTTCTGTTATTTAATGTAGTGCTGTGTTATTTTATGTTGTGCTGTGTTATTTTGTTGGGTTGTGTTATTTTATGTTTTTCTGTGTTATTTAAGGTTGTGCTGTGTTATTTAATGTTGTGTTATTTAATGTTGTGCTGTGTTATTCAATGTTGGGTTGTGTTATTTTATGTTGGTCTGTGTTATTTAATGTTGTGCTGTGTTATTTTATGTTGTGTTGAGTTATTTTTATGTTATTTTATCTTGTGCTGTGTTATTCTATGTTGGGTTGTGTTATTTTATGTTGTTCTGTTATTTAATGTAGTGCTGTGTTATTTTATGTTGTTATTTAATGTTGTGCTGTGTTATTCTATGTTCGGTTGTGTTATTTTATGTTTTTCTGTGTTATTCAATGTTGTGCTGTGTTATATTATGTTGTGTTGTGTTATTTTATGTTTTTCTGTGTTATTTAATGTTGTGCTGTGTTATTCTATGCTGTGCTGTGTTATTCTATGTTGGGTTGTGTTATTTTACGTTGTGTTATTTCATGTTGTGCTGTTATTTTATGTTGGGTTGTGTTATTTTATGTTGTGTTGTGTTATTTTATGTTGTTCTGTGTTATTTAATGTAGTGCTGTGTTATTTTATGTTGTGTTGTGTTATTTTTACGTTGTTATTTTATGTTTTTCTGAGTTATTTAATGTTGTGCTGTGTTATTTTATGTTGTGTTATTTAATGTTGTGCTGTGTTATTTTATGTTGTGCTGTGCTATTTCATGCTGTGCTGTATT
>NC_060151.1:32935449-32941838 GCF_021292245.1 Micropterus dolomieu
TGCTGTGTTATTTTATGTTGTGTTGTGTTATTTTTACGTTGTTATTTTATGTTTTTCTGAGTTATTTAATGTTGTGCTGTGTTATTTTATGTTGTGTTATTTAATGTTGTGCTGTGTTATTTTATGTTGTGCTGTGCTATTTCATGCTGTGCTGTATTATTCTAATTTGGGTTGTGTTATTTTATGTTGTTCTGTTATTTAATGTAGTGCTGTGTTATTTTACATTGTGTTATTTTATGCTGTGCTCGGTTATTCTATGTTGGGTTGTGTTATTTAATGTTGTGCTGTGTTATTTTACGTTGTGTTATTTTATGCTGTGCTGTGTTATTCTATGTTGGGTTGTGTTATTTTATGTTGTTCTGTTATTTAATGTTGTGTTGTGTTATTTTATGTTGTTATTTTATGTTGTGTTGTGTTATTTTATGCTGGGTTGTGTTATTTTATGTTTTTCTGTGTTATTTAATGTTGTGTTGTGTTATTTTATGTTGTGTTATTTAATGTTGTGCTGTGTCATTTTATGTTGTTATTTTATGTTGTGTTGTGTTATTTTATGTTGTGCTGTGTTATTTTATGTTGTGCTGTGTTATTCAATGTTGGGTTGTGTTATTTTATGTTGTGGTATTTAATGTTGTGCTGTGTTATTTTATGTTGGGTTGTGTTATTTTATGTTTTTCTGTGTTATTTAATGTTGTGCTGTGTTATTTTATGTTGTTATTTTATGTTGTGTTGTGTTATTTAATGTTGTGCTGTGTTATTTTATGTTGTGCTGTGTTATTCAATGTTGGGTTGTGTTATTTCATGTTGTTCTGTGTTATTTAATGTTGTGCTGTGTTATTTTATGTTGTGTTATTTTATGCTGTGCTGTGTTATTTAATGTTGTGCTGTGTTATTTTATGTTGGGTTGTGTTATTTTATGTTGTTCTGTTATTTAATGTAGTGCTGTGTTATTTTATGTTGTTATTTAATGTTGTGCTGTGTTATTCTATGTTCGATTGTGTTATTTTATGTTTTTCTGTGTTATTTAATGTTGTGCTGTGTTATTTTACGTTGTGTTATTTTATGCTTTGCTCGGTTATCCTATGTTGGGTTGTGTTATTTTATGTTGTTCTGTTATTTAATGTTGTGTTGTGTTATTTTATGTTGTGCTATTTAATGTTGTGCTGTGTCATTTTATGTTGTTATTTTATGTTGTGTTGTGTTATTTTATGTTTTTCTGTTATTTAAGTTTGTGTTGTGTTATTTTATGTTGTGCTATTTAATGTTGTGCTGTGTTATTTTATGTTGTTATTTTATGTTGTGTTGTGCTATTTTATGTTGGGTTGTGTTATTTTATGTTTGTCTGTGTTATTTAATGTTGTGCTGTTTTATTTTATGTTGTGTTATTTAATGTTGTGCTGTGTTATTTTATGTCGTTATTTTATGTTGTGCTGTGTTATTCTATGTTGGGTTGTGTTATTTTATGTTGTTCTGTGTTATTTAATGTTGTGCTGTGTTATTTTATGTTGTGTTGTGTTATTCTATGTTGCGTTGTGTTATTTTATGTTGTGCTGTGTTATTCTATGTTGCGTTGTGTTATTTTATGTTTTTCTGTGTTATTTAATGTTGTGCTGTGTTATTTAATGTTGTGCTGTGTTATTCAATGTTGGGTTGTGTTATTTTATGTTGTGCTGTGTTATTTTATGTTGTGTTGTGTTATTCTATGTTGCGCTGTGTTATTTTATGTTGTGCTGTGTTATTCTATGTTGTGCTGTGTTATTTTATGTTGTGTTATTTAATGTTGTGCTGTGTTATTTTATGTTGTGCTGTGTTATTTTATGTTGTGTTGTGTTATTTTATGTTGTGTTGTGTTATTCTATGTTGCGCTGTGTTATTTTATGTTGTGCTGTGTTATTCTATGTTGTGCTGTGTTATTTTATGTTGTGTTATTTAATGTTGTGCTGTGTTATTTTATGTTGTGCTGTGTTATTTTATGTTGTGTTGTGTTATTTTATGTTGTGTTGTGTTATTCTATGTTGCGCTGTGTTATTTTATGTTGTGCTGTGTTATTCTATGTTGTGCTGTGTTATTTTATGTTGTGTTATTTAATGTTGTGCTGTGTTATTTTATGTTGTGCTGTGTTATTTTATGTTGTGTTGTGTTATTTTATGTTGTGTTGTGTTATTCTATGTTGCGCTGTGTTATTTTATGTTGTGCTGTGTTATTCTATGTTGTGCTGTGTTATTTTATGTTGTGTTATTTAATGTTGTGCTGTGTTATTTTATGTTGTGCTGTGTTATTTTATGTTGTGTTGTGTTATTTTATGTTGTGTTGTGTTATTCTATGTTGCGCTGTGTTATTTTATGTTGTGCTGTGTTATTCTATGTTGTGCTGTGTTATTTTATGTTGTGTTGTGTTATTCTATGTTGTGCTGTGTTATTTAATGTTGTGCTGTGTTATTTTATGTTGTGCTGTGTTATTTTATGTTGTGTTGTGTTATTCTATGTTGCGCTGTGTTATTTTATGTTGTGCTGTGTTATTCTATGTTGCGTTATGTTATTTTATGTTGTGTTGTGTTATTCTATGTTGCGCTGTGTTATTTTATGTTGTGCTGTGTTATTCTATGTTGTGTTATGTTATTTTATGTTGTTCTGTGTTATTTAATGTTGTGGTGTGTTATTTTATGTTGTGTTGTTATTTTATGTTATGTTCGGTCACCATCCAGTCTTTGTTCACTCTGTCATCATTATTCATCATGATGTCACGGTTTATTTATAAGAGTTGATAAGTGTTGCCATAGTGTTAAACGTTAGTGAAAGATTCTCACCTGTGGTGGCCATGTTAGTAGTTAGAGGGTCAGCCAATAAAAAAAAGCCCCGAGGTCAGCGTACCAGTGCTCTGCTGTCCGCCATGTAGTCTCCACAGGTTAGTACTCACAATCAGATCTGACCTGGTCAGTCACATGATCAGATCAAACAGACCAACCAGCATCCAGGAGGACGGCGCAGCAGTCAGACTTACGGAAGGTTTTAAAAACAAATATGGCAACATGCTATACAGCAAAATTAAAAACATAAGGAACAAAAGAAAACAAATGGGAACCCTATCAATATTAATCAATAAACCAATAATGTATACTAATGTTTACCAGAGCTCCACTGCTCATCAGGATCATGAAAATGATGAAGGTCTCAAAGTAGTTGTGTTCTACGATGGAGAAACAGGTTCTCCTGAAGTTAGACCAGACCTTCCATCTGCCCTGGGACACGTCTATGTCCAGGAACGGGCAGCGCTGGTAACACTCTGAAATATAAATACACACAGACAAATGTTTCACGTCAATCAGCCGGTCTCATTACTTACAGAGGTCTTTACAGAGTTCCAGCAGCAGAGCTGGATCACCAGCTCCAGGTGACACCTTTCACCTGCGGAAATCTGCCAATCGTAAGACGCTACCTGCCTGATGCCAAGGAACCACTGCTGCTCTGATACTGGATCAGTTTACCAGAAATGTAGAGGTCTAGTTTTATATATTTTTCATCATGGTAATAAGGATTCAGCCTGTCAGGACATCGCAGCCACATTTTCAACAGGAAAAGCTGCAGGGCATGTTGTGCTGAAGACACGGGACTTTGCTCCTGTGTCTGTATTGAAAAACAGCAGTGTGTGCATTTCTCATTTTAGAGAGAAGTATTACATATAAAACTAGTCATAAAAATATAAAACTCCGCTGCTGAGGTCCTCACCCGCACCAAGACCTGTCAGCACTTCACCACAACCCTCATCCACCTTCACTGGCCACAATGCTTCATCCATGGACATGTTTAAGAAACTTCTAAAACACCATATGTTCACCACAGCCAGGGAGAAGTTGTTTTTCTTAAAATATTTGTTGTTGTCACATATAGTAATTTCTGTAAAGTGTCCTTGGGTTTCATGAAAGGTGCTGTATAATTTATTATTATTAGGATTCAAACCACAAAGTGGTAGAACCCTTCTATGTTTGTGTGCTTTAGTTACTATTAGGGTTCAAATCACGAAGCGGTAGAACCCTATTGTTTTTGTCTGTTTTAGTTATTATTAGGGGTCCAAGCCTGAGTGGGCTGGGAACCCGCGATTGCTAGGCATTGCAAGGCAACTTGCCACAGACCATCTCTGGACCAAGCTGAAAAAAGGGAGGGAATTTTGATCTGACAAAAGATGTCCCAATTTTGAGCTAACAAATATTTGCGAAAACACTGAAAACAGGATTTAATGTCATATCTTACGTTTGCAATGGCCGATCTAAACCAAACTCGGGGACCTTTTCTGGCACGCCCTCCCAACAGGCTGTGTGAAATTTGGTGTCAACCGGCCTCTAGATGGCACTATTAAGCATATATCAAATAACACTCCCATAGACATACATTCATTTTACATCTCCGTAACTGCAAGTCCCTTTAATTTCAAACTCTGGTTATTTATTCACCACGGGCCCCCGGAGCCGCGGCACGGCACCCCAGGTTGACTCACGTGACCTCCGAGGGGCGAGGGGAGCGGCTGGCGCCAAGAGGCTTGGACCCCGCTTACAACTGCTTGCAGTTCTAGTTAGGGGTCCAAGCCTGAGTGGGCGGAGCTGGGAACCCTATTGGAATAGTTAAGATTTTTATTAGTCCACGGCTAAAACTCATACTGCAGCCTAGACGGTAAGTGCTACAGACACGAAACTCATAGGGTAGGTCCAAACCACTGTAAGTACCTCAGGCGCAAAAATCCGCACACTTCTACCACTAGGGGGGGCGCTATATACGCATTTGGCCTCGGAACTCCCACATACGAAGGCGCATATCAAAAACCTTATATCCACGTGTTCGGGGGATCGGGCTGAATCTAATGGTATAGGCCACGCCCATTTTCACCTAGACTTTTTTCCCTCTACATCCGAAAACTGAAAAACCTATTTTAATTAACTCCTCCAAAGCCGCAAGTCCGATCGACACCAAACTTGGCATGGATAATCTCTGAACCAAACTGATGAAGGTTTGTAGAGGAAACCCCATTTCAACCAAGGCACATTTTGCCTCATAACTACGCACCACTACATCGCACATTCATAAACTTTATGTCTATGTGTTTGGGGGATTCTGCCGATTCCGATGGTATAAAACACGCCTCTGTGTGATGACGTTTTCATTTCATTATTCACGAAAACTGAAAAACCTATTTTAATTACATCCTCCGAAGCTGAAACTTCAATCGACACGAAACTTGGACAGACCATTTTGATCCGCTAAAAAACGTCCGAAATATAACCTAACAAATGTTTGCGCAAACGCTAAAACATGATGTCATGTCACATCTTACGTTTGCAATAAAACGTAAATCAGGCCACAAGATACATATTGTTTGTCCAATTGTTTGTAAGGGGAAAAACGTGCCCAAAGTAAGGAACCAAAAGTTCATTGTTTCTTCTGGAGGGACAGGTTTCAGTAATGCACCTCCAAAAAGGCAGGCAAGCCTGACTTATCAGTGGAGTGAGAACACTGATTGGTCTTTGGAGAGTGTGTGTTCGATGTAGTGGCAGCCAAAGACAGCAGGAAATCAGATTCATTGTCTCGAGAGGGAAAAGACAATTCAGCTCATGGTTCAGCTCATGAAGACGCAACTGGTAGGAAAATTGTGCCCCATTTTGACATGTTCTAAAAATGCACTGTAGAACTGTAGCTGCTTGTTGAGTGCTTTAGTTTGTAGTGTTAGTGATTTGAACTATTGTCATTTGATGCACCACTTTAAGTTAATTAATTGAATTTAAACCTCAGATTATATTTTTCAATTAAGTTCAATTCAATTTTATTTATATAGCGCCAAATCACAGCAACAGTTATCTCACAGCACTTTTCATAAAAGAGCAGGTCTAGACCGTACTCTATGATGCTATTTACAGAAACCCAACAGTTCCCACCAAGAGCAGCACTAGGAGACAGAGGCAAGGAAAAACTTCCTTTAAGAGGCAGAAACCTCGAGCAGAACCATGACTCAGGGTGGGCGGCCATCTGCCTCCACCGGTTGGGTTGAAGGGGAGAGAGAGAGAGAGAGAGAGAGAGGGAGAGGGAGGGGGCAAGAGAGAAACACAGAGAGAAAAAGAGAGGGATGTAAGGAGAGAGAGAGGGGAGGGAGGCAGCCTACACAATATCCACACAGAGGTACAGACAGTGAAGGTGATGTTGCTATAGACTAAATGAAAAATGGTACAGATATTTATAATAGTGTTAATGGTAACAATTGTAATGTTAATGATTATAATAACAATAATAACAATAGGACTAGCAACAATAGTCGTTGCAGCAGAGGGTGTCGAGCAGGAACACGGGGGCAGCAGGTGACCCGCAACCACAGATCCAGACTCCACAGCTCCAGAGCCAGAAAACCTGCAG
>NC_060151.1:32941938-32958934 GCF_021292245.1 Micropterus dolomieu
ACACCTTTAGAAGAGAGAGATCTGATGTTTAAGAGTCCACATTTAACTCTCCTATTCGTTTGCACTATTGCTCTTGTGGTTTTAATTTTTATGAGGTTTTTATGCACAGCTCTTCTTCTGTTTACCTTTTTAAATAATTTCAATGGTCGGGGGGCAGACACCGTCACTATAGGATTTTCACTAAGTAACTCCTGAAATGGAGGAGCAGAGAAGTGTGTTAGACTGCGACTCTGCGTAGGGTTTTGGGTGGGTAACTGCTGAAAAAGAAGGGCAGAGAAGTGTGTTAAACTGCGACTCTGCCTCCTGGTCTCAACTCTGGGTTGTCATGGATTTGGTCCACTAATAAACTTGGCCAGATTTCTAGAAATGAGAGCTGCTCCTTCCCAAGTGGGATGGATGCCGTCTCTCCGAAT
The DNA here is from genome assembly GCF_021292245.1 of Micropterus dolomieu. NCBI lineage: Eukaryota > Metazoa > Chordata > Actinopteri > Centrarchiformes > Centrarchidae > Micropterus > Micropterus dolomieu. Next base: position 32,942,352 of record NC_060151.1, read on the forward strand.
CAGACCAGGTCTTCCCCAGAAAGTCTGCCAATGATCAACAAAGCCCACATCGTTTGCTGGACACCACCTCGACAACCAGCGGCGGAATGACGACATGCGGCTATACATGTCATCACTGGTCAGATTTGGCAGGGGTCCAGAGAAAAGGGTTGAGGGTTTTTCTTATAAATTTAAGTTTATTTTAAATGTGCTAGAATGAATTGTGCTCATAGTACTGTGATTGCTGTTACAAAAAGGAAATGCAATGCTTATTTCAATTTATGTGTTTATTTAAGACATATAGTAGAATAATGTATATGCTTGGTGCTGTTTATTTTAAGGTTATCATCCCATTATCCCTACTACTACTGAACTGGAAATAAAATACAGCAAATAAGATGATAACTGAGCTGTCCCTTGCATCCTTCAATTCTCAAACAGGCCATTTTCAAGTTTGGGCAGGAGCTGAAAATTTCTTAAACATAACAGAACTTGACCCCAATCAACACAAAACTTCCAGGATATGTCTACATAAGCACCTCACACATACACTGCAAGCCTCGTTCAAATCGACCAGTAGGGGGCACTTTACATGCACAATAACTGAATGTGAAATTATGCAAATTAAGCTACTTATCAGAAAATGCTGTTCCAGTCATTACAAAACTTGCAGGATGTGTTTTATAACAATGTTAAACCACATGTATGATATTATATTGAAGTTGTTAATGCTAAAAAAGGTTTGAACCCGCGGATCGCCTCTTGCAGCTCTATTTATTATGATGATGATGATGATGATGATTATTATTAGGTTTTGGGAAATACTAATAAATGGATGGATGAATGGATGCAAAAGAGAGGGAGGGCCTGAAGCTGTAGAGACCAGCCATCACTGCACTTGACTGCAGACTCCATGAACAGGCATCCATGAACATGCACTGCTACATTTCCCTGCTGCGCACATCCACATCTGGTGGAAGGAGCTTGGAAAAAGGAGGACTGGAAACAGGTACAACAACTGTTCAAGTTAAAGACCTTTATTTGTCACTGAGGGGCGATTAGTTTTGCTGCAGTAGCAAAGAAGTTGACATACAGTACATGACAAAAAAGACGACAACATCGTGCACAGTAAGTGGCTAACAGTTACAGCACTGTTTGGTTCATTTTGGTTCCACTGCACTCCAGGAATAGAATACTCTGCCAGTAACTTTCATGCTCATCAGTATACAACTCAGTGTGTCCTCATTTCATTCAGAGGATAGTCCACCCACTCAAAGCACTTTTACACTACATCGCATTAACACACTGAGCCTAAGTGTTCAAACAGAAACTAACATTCATATACTGGTGGAACAGCCACCAGGGGCAATTCAAGGTTCAGTATCTTGCCCAAGGACACTTTGAAATGGGGGGGATTGAACCGCCAACCTTTCCGATTAACAGGCAACCCACTCTACCTCCTAGACATAATCACACAATCATGCTTTATCACTGTTCCATCAAGTAAATAGTTCTAGCTAATTAAATACAAAATATGTGTTCATGCAGGATCAAGTGAAGCCATTAAACTGCAGAGAGTAGCTACTAGAACAGCTTTGGTGAAAGATGTTGACAGTTGCCCCCCCCCCGATCATCACGTGTTTGAATATATGTTTACAAGCTCTTCAGTGTCAAAACATTAGCATCCATAGTCATTAATGTTAGATCTCTGTCTCTTCTGTGACAACACGTCCAGTTTGTCTTTTTTGAGGTGGAAGTAAAAATGTAGTGGAACTAGATATTTTTTATCTTTCTACATCAATTCATACACACTGATTGGCAGGGGAGCCTGCGAGTCACTCTTGCAGTAATGATGATGGAACAGTTAATAACAACAGTCTGACTGGATGTAAAACGGAAAAAGGTTTGTTGGAGCTGAAGGTAGCAAAGTGTCCCCCTCATACTGGTAACACAAATGTAAGAGCTAATTTCTTACATCATGTCTTCAAAGAACTCCAGATGAAAATCAGTCTGTGTGGCCAAAACTGGCTCATTTACATGTTGGACATTGTCCTTATGTTCATTATGTGCACTTTCCCTTTTAAACAAAAAAACAAAGCGATATGATAGTCTCTCTTTCTCTAATGATAATCCTAAGATACAGTTACTGATAGAACTATAGGATACTAACAGGGACAGCCTTCATGTGGAAGGTCCTGATTGGCTACTCGGTAAATTACTCATGAGTCCTGTTGTTTAATTGGTTGTTTTGTCATCTTGTAACAGATGCTGGCAGATCAGGATACGTGTTGCAGCTTTAAAGCAGAAAATACAGAATACAAACTAACTGAGCGGGTGCCGCTGAAACAGAGAGAGACTCATCACAGCCCTTTATTGATCACTGGTTCCTTTCCTGAAATATTTTTACACAAAGACCTCCATGTTTCCAGTAGGACTTTTCCTCAACCCTTTTCATCTACACTATGAAAGATGTGTGTGTGTGTGTGTGTGTGTGTGTGTGTTCGTACTGTCACTCCAGCAGTTCTCAGGTGTGTTTTCATCGTGATCTTCCTCGTCTTCGTCCTCCTGGCCTTCAGGAAGTTTCTGTACAGTGCTGCAGACCGACGACTCTTCACACTGAACAAAAGGTCAAAACAAATTTACACTGAAACATGTCTGTCTGACAGCTCAGCAGTTTGTGGCAACAGTCTCACAAATGCTCACAAATATAAATGGTCCTCAGTAGCATTATCATTTTAATGTATAAAGGTCTCCTGCGGACAGTAAATCCCTTATCTCTTCACATTTCAAGGGCAGATCTCAGTCCTGTTGAACTCTGGTTAGCCCTTAAAAAAACTAGCACAGGCTGCCTTCCAAAACTTATTAATGGCTGGAATGAAGAATGTCTTTAAACATTTTACTGACGTGCGTATCTGATGCTCTTTGTATTTGTCTGCTTATGGTTGTTTCCACAGCTCTCTGTGAGATTACCTGATTAAAGTTATCACCTAAGTTATTAAAGTTTATTACATTAAATTTGAGTTCAATATATTTATGAAACCAGTCAGCGCACTGCAGTTCAGTTTGAGGTGAAATAAAAGAATAGAACAGTGTTTACTTGGGAGTGCTTGTCTTTGTCCTTTTCAGCTTCGTCCTCTTCATCCTCATCGTCTTCATCGTCATCATCATCATTGTCAGGCGTCTCGAAGTCGGACTCGGCCTTGGCGATGGGGACCCTCAGGGAGACAATGTTGTGGTAGATGCTGGTCAGGTTGCCATGGTCACAGCCAGGGGATTTGACCTCTGATGCTGGCTGGTCTGAGGTCAAAAAGGTCAAAGCCAAAAAGTCCTTTGTCGTCCTATCGCCTTCCTCACTGTCGACCACTAACGAGGAAGTTCAAAAACATGACAAATCAGTAAGCCACACAAAGTTCATTCGGAAGAGAACCAGTCTGAAATCAGAATCAATATATTTAATTAAAACCTGAAACCCAGAGACAGTAAGAATGCTGAATAAAAACTAAACCTGTGGATAGATAAATATGGAAATAAATAGATTAATAATGTCTTTGTTGAAGTTCCAGGTCTGGTTGTACCGCTGTTGTCTGGGTTGACTGGGGTTTTCTTTCCCATCAAATTCCATATATGTTTAAGGATCCAGGTCTTTATCCAGGCCAGAGCTCTACTGATCCGGTTTATGGCAATCTGCAAGTTGTTTTCTCCTTCATCTTCCGGAGCCGCAAGATTATCACCACTGAAGGAGCTCAGCAGCAAGGCCAGAAAGAGATTCAGGACCTGAAACAAGACCACAAACACATTCATCCTTTGTTCTCAGTCAGCCTCATTTAAACCAGAGCCGACAGCCATTGACCCCAGACCTGGATCTGTTTTATGGCCACAGCTCCAGCTTCCCTGCTGGAGGGTTAGAGACATGCTGAAACAGAGTGCAACTCACCACCAAGTTTCCAATGACGAGAACCATCATGTAGATAATCAGACACATGGCCTGACCTGAGACCTCCATGCAGTCCCACATGGTCTCGATCCACTCTCCACACAGGACCCTGAAGATGATGAGGAAGGCGTGGAAAAAGTCGTGCATGTGCCAGCGAGGAAGCTCGCAGTCAAGTGAGATGCGACAGACGCAGTCTTTGTAATTCTTCCCGAACAACTGCATGCCGACGACGGCGAAGATGAAGACGATGATGGCCAGAACCAGAGTCAGGTTTCCCAGAGCCCCCACCGAGTTTCCAATGATCTTAATCAACATGTTGAGGGTCGGCCACGACTTGGCCAGTTTAAACACTCGCATCTGGACGTGAGAAAGGTGAAGAGACAGGTAGACAGGTGAGGAGGCAGGTAGACAGACAGATGAAGAGACAGGTAGACAGGTGAAGAGACAGGTAGACAGACAGGTGAAGAGACAGGTAGACAGGTGAGGAGGCAGGTAGACAAACAGGTGAAGAGACAGGTAGACAGGTGAAGAGGCAGGTAGACAGCAGGTGAAAAGACAGGTTGACAGGTGAGGAGGCAGGTAGACAGACAGGTGAAGAGACAGGTAGACAGGTGAAGAGACAGGTAGACAGGTGAGGAGGCAGGTAGACAGCAGGTGAAGAGACAGGTTGACAGGTGAGGAGGCAGGTAGAAAGACAGGTGAAGAGACAGGTAGACAGGTGAAGAGACAGGTAGACAGGTGAGGAAGCAGGTAGACAGCAAATGAAAAGACAGGTTGACAGGTGAAGAGACAGGTAGACAGGTGAGGAGGCAGGTAGACAAACAGGTGAAGAGACAGGTAGACAGGTGAAGAGACAGGTAGACAGGTGAGGAGGCAGGTAGACAGACAGGTGAAGAGACAGGTTGAAAGGGGAGGAGGCAGGTAGACAGACAGGTGAAGAGACAGGTAGACAGGTGAGGAGGCAGGTAGACAGCAGGTGAAGAGACAGGTTGACAGGTGAGGAGGCAGGTAGACAGACAGGTGAAGAGACAGGTAGACAGGTGAAGAGACAGGTAGACAGGTGAGGAAGCAGGTAGACAGCAAATGAAAAGACAGGTTGACAGGTGAAGAGACAGGTAGACAGGTGAGGAGGCAGGTAGACAGCAGGTGAAAAGACAGGTTGACAGGTGAAGAGACAGGTAGACAGGTGAGGAGGCAGGTAGACAGGTGAGGAGGCAGGTAGACAGACAGGTGATAAGACAGGTAGACAGGTGAAGAGGCAGGTAGACAGACAGGTGAAGAGACAGGTTGACAGGTGAGGAGGCAGGTAGACAGACAGGTGAAGAGACAGGTAGACAGGTGAAGAGACAGGTAGACAGGTGAGGAAGCAGGTAGACAGCAGGTGAAAAGACAGGTTGACAGGTGAAGAGACAGGTAGAAAGGTGAGGAGGCAGGTAGACAAACAGGTGAAGTGACAGGTAGACAGGTGAAGAGACAGGTAGACAGGTGAGGAGGCAGGTAGACAGGTGAGGAGGCAGGTAGAAAGACAGGTGAAGAGACAGGTTGAAAGGTGAGGAAGCAGGTAGACAGCAGGTGAAAAGACAGGTAGACAGGTGAAGAGACAGGTAGACAGGTGAGGAGGCAGGTAGACAAACAGGGGAAGTGACAGGTAGAAAGGTGAAGAGACAGGTAGACAGGTGAGGAGGCAGGTAGACAGGTGAGGAGGCAGGTAGACAGACAGGTGAAGAGACACGTTGACAGGTGAGGAGGTAGGTAGACAGACAGGTGAAGAGACAGGTAGACAGACAGGTGAAGAGACAGGTAGACAGGTGAGAAAGCAGGTAGACAGCAGGTGAAAAGACAGGTTGACAGGTGAGGAGGCAGGTAGACAGACAGGTGAAGAGACAGGTAGACAGGTGAAGAGACAGGTAGACAGGTGAGGAAGCAGGTAGACAGCAGGTGAAAAGACAGGTAGACAGGTGAAGAGACAGGTAGACAGGTGAGGAGGCAGGTAGACAAACAGGGGAAGTGACAGGTAGACAGGTGAAGAGACAGGTAGACAGGTGAGGAGGCAGGTAGACAGGTGAGGAGGCAGGTAGACAGACAGGTGAAAAGACACGTTGACAGGTGAGGAGGCAGGTAGACAGACAGGTGAAGAGACAGGTAGACAGACAGGTGAAGAGACAGGTAGACAGGTGAGGAAGCAGGTAGACAGCAGGGGAAAAGACAGGTAGACAGGTGAAGAGACAGGTAGACAGGTGAGGAGGCAGGTAGACAGGTGAGGAGGCAGGAAGACAGACAGGTGAAAAGACACGTTGTTAACAGGTGAGGAGGCAGGTAGACAGACAGGTGAAGAGACAGGTAGACAGACAGGTGAAGAGACAGGTAGACAGGTGAAGAGGCAGGTAGACAGACAGGTGAAGAGACAGGTAGACAGACAGGTGAAGAGACAGGTAGACAGCAGGTAAAGAGACAGGTAGACAGGTGAGGAGGCAGGTAGACAGACAGATGAAGAGACAGGTAGACAGGTGAGGAGGCAGGTAGACAGACAGGTGAAGAGACAGGTAGACAGGTGAAGAGGCAGGTAGACAGGTGAGGAGGCAGGTAGACAGACAGGTGAAGAGACAGGTAGACAGGTGAAGAGACAGGTAGACAGGTGAGGAGGCAGGTTGACAGGTGAGGAGGCAGGTAGACAGACAGGTGAAAAGACAGGTTGACAGGTGAGGAGGCAGGTAGACAGACAGGTGAAAAGAGAGGTAGACAGGTGAGGAGGCAGGTAGACTGCAGGTGAAGAGACAGGTAGACAGGTGAAGAGACAGGTAGACAGACAGGTGAAGAGACAGGTAGACAGCAGGTAAAGAGACAGGTAGACAGCTGAGGAGGAAGGTAGACAGCAGGTGAAGAGACAGGTAGACAGGTGAGGAGGCAGGTAGACAGCAGGTGAAGAGACAGGTAGACAGACAGTTGAGGAGGCAGGTAGACAGCAGGTGAAAAGACAGGTAGACAGGTGAGGAGGCAGGTAGACACACAGGTGAAGAGACAGGTAGACAGGTGAGGAGGCAGGTAGTCAGTCAGGTGAAGAGACAGGTAGACAGGTGAGGAGGCAGGTAGTCAGTCAGGTGAAGAGACAGGTAACAGCAGGTGAAGAGACAGGTAGACAGACAGGTGAAGAGACAGGTAGACAGCAGGTAAAGAGACAGGTAGACAGCAGGTAAAGAGACAGGTAGACAGACAGGTGAAAAGACAGGTAGACAGCAGGTAAAGAGACAGGTAGACAGGTGAAGAGACAGGTAGACAGCAGGTAAAGAGACAGGTAGACAGCAGGTAAAGAGACAGGTAGACAGCAGGTAAAGAGAAAGGTAGACAGACAGGTGAAGAGGCAGGTAGACAGCAGGTAAAGAGACAGGTAGACAGGTGAAGAGGCAGGTAGACAGACAGATGAAGAGACAGGTAGACAGACAGGTGAAGAGACAGGTAGACAGCAGGTAAAGAGACAGGTAGACAGGTGAGGAGGCAGGTAGACAGACAGGTGAAGAGATAGGTAGACAGCAGGTAAGGAGACAGGTAGACAGCAGGTAAAGAGACAGGTAGACAGGTGAAGAGGCAGTTAGTCAGACAGATGAAGAGACAGGTAGACAGACAGGTGAAGAGACAGGTAGACAGACAGATGAAGAGACAGGTAGACAGACAGGTGAAGAGACAGGTAGACAGCAGGTAAAGAGACAGGTAGACAGTTGAGGAGGCAGGTAGACAGCAGGTGAAAAGACAGGTAGACAGGTGAGGAGGCAGGTAGACACACAGGTGAAGAGACAGGTAGACAGCAGGTAAAGAGACAGGTAGACAGACAGGTGAAGAGACAGGTAGACAGACAGGTGAGGAGACAGGTAGACAGCAGGTAAAGAGACAGGTAGACAGCAGGTAAAGAGACAGGTAGACAGACAGGTGAAGAGACAGGTAGACAGGTGAAGAGACAGGTAGACAGCAGGTAAAGAGACAGGTAGACAGCAGGTAAACAGACAGGTAGACAGACAGGTGAAGAGACAGGTAGACAGCAGGTAAAGAGACAGGTAGACAGGTGAAGAGGCAGGTAGACAGCAGGTAAAGAGACAGGTAGACAGGTGAAGAGGCAGGTAGACAGACAGGTGAAGAGACAGGTAGACAGCAGGTAAAGAGACAGGTAGACAGGTGAGGAGGCAGGTAGACAGACAGGTAAAGAGACAGGTAGACAGTTGAGGAGGCAGGTAGACAGCAGGTAAAGAGACAGGTAGAAAGGTGAAGAGGCAGGTAGACAGACAGGTGAAGAGACAGGTAGACAGCAGGTAAAGAGACAGGTAGACAGGTGAGGAGGCAGGTAGACAGACAGGTGAAGAGACAGGTAGAAAGGTGAAGAGGCAGGTAGACAGACAGGTGAAGAGACAGGTAGACAGCAGGTAAAGAGACAGGTAGACAGGTGAGGAGGCAGGTAGACAGACAGGTGAAGAGACAGGTAGACAGCAGGTAAAGAGACAGGTAGACAGGTGAGGAGGCAGGTGAGTAATCAGTAACTTGTTTTCAAAAATTGTGTTTGGTATAAAGTGATACTGACCAATCGGAAGGAGCGCAGCACAGACAGGCCCTGGACGTTAGCCAGTCCCAGCTCCACCAGACTCATGGTGACGATGATGCTGTCGAAGATGTTCCAGCCCACCTGTAACCATGGCAAAAGAAAAATCAGACATGTGTTACCATGGGAACAGCTGTCAGTCGTTATCAGCTGGTAACAAAGAAACAGGAAGTCATGTGACCTGGAAGTAGTAGTACGGGTCCATGGCCAGAAGTTTGAGTACCATCTCAGCTGTGAAGATCCCTGTAAAGACCTGAGGGGGTCCAGAGATCAGAGGTCAGGTATCAAGGATTAGGGCTCAGAGGTCAACATAAGATGATTAGCACCAGGGACCACAAGGAAGTAGAGACCACTTACACATACTTAAGTCCAGAGGTCAACTCAAGTAGGTTAGTCCCACTGTACCTGAACGCTCCGCCATGAAGCTAGCGCTAATGGGAGAGATGACTTCCTGTGATTTGTCACAATGTAAAAGCCGTTTGTGCTTGTGCTACATTTTACTCTTTAGCGTACCGGCACTTTTTCCAAGCTGCCCTCTCCATATCAGGTTCTCTGGGCTCTATGTTACGCTCACCTGTTCCCGTTCTCACCTGCCTGCTGAGCTCTGTGGGCGGAGTCAGAGCAGAGAGAAACTCCCCTTTTATGCAGCCGTGTGCAGAAAATTGCTTGTCCAAGTCACTTTTCGCAAACCGACCAATCACAGCCTAGATGGGGCGGGACATTAAAATAAGGTTTATGTGCTACAACAACCTTTTGAAATGTTGAACTTGTTGTTCTGTGTGCACGTATTTTATTATTGACAAGTTAGAACTTTGCATAAACAAATGAGAGACTGACCACCATGTAGAGCACAATAATTTAATGACTGAAAACCCACAAAAATGAAACTGCTGTTTTGTCCAACTGGAATTATTATTGTACTAATAAGTAAGACATATAGTAGCCTATACAGTGATCTGAATTTATAATGAATACACGAACATTAGCCGTAATCAAAGCTTAACCACAGTGGTGTATGTGAAGTATTGGATTGTGTATTTGTTCTCATCATTTGCCCTGGGTGTCACTAGAGAGCAACAGTGTTTTGCTCAGATGCTGTTGGGCTGTCTCTCTTTCTGTTCTCGTACGCTTGGCAGTTCCAGATTAAACAGTGGCCACAACACATGGAAATATGTCTCGCTCTCATTATTGTACATATTACATTATAGGAGCACAGTAACGTCAGTTCCTGCACTGGTTATATACAACAGTAAAATTTCAGAAAACAGTTTTATTTGTGAAACAATTGAATCTCAACTAATAAACTATCTGCTAGCTGGCTATTCAAATAGAGTGTAACCTGTAAATATATTATTGTACTTACAATATACTTTTTATTTAATGTTATAATATTTATTAATACACTCATTTATACTTGTTACTCCTCCAGGTTGTGGATATATTTTGTTTATCAAATATCAAGAAAATGCATAGACTTCGGTCTTAAGGTAACTCATTGCCTTTACTGTACGTGCAATGATCACGCTTACTGTCGTGCAAAGTCACCCCCCAAAGGCCCATTCTGAGCCAGGAAATACCCTGGTGTGTGTTCACTTCTTTATCATCTGTTGTTGATATGTCATCAAGCAAAGTCATTATTGTAGATGATTTTAATATTCATGTAGGCGCAGACAAACATAGCCTTAGTACTGTGTTTATCTCATTGTTAGTTTCAATTGGCTTCTGTCAGAGAGTTCATTGCAAATGACACTTGATTCTGTTGCCCTGTTAACATAGAAGATAAATAAATAAAGAAGGTTAGCTCTGTGGTATAACTGCCAAACTCGCAATTTAAAGCAAAGATTGCAGAAACTTGAAAGGAAATGACGTTCTACCAGTCTGGAAATGCCAGAGCAGCGTACTACTTGTCTTTAATAGAGGAAAATAGGAACAACATAGCATTCACATACCATCACAGCGCTCTTATGAAAAGAGTCACAGCTCTATTGAGCCAAGTATTCCCATAGCTCTCAGTAGTTACGACTTCATGAGCTTCTTTAATGATAAAATTCTAACTATTAGAAACAGAATTCACCAAGACCTGCCCTCAACTGGCACCAACTTATCTCTAAACTCAGGAACCTTAGAAACAGCTGTAGAACTGATATATGTTTAGACTGTTTTGCTTCCCTCAATCATTACCAACTAACTTCAATAATTTCTTCATCTAAACCATCAACCTGCCTCTTAGACCCCATCCCGACTAGGCTGCTTAAAGATGTTTTACCCTTAGTCAGCACCTCTATACTAGATATGATCAATCTATCTTTATCAACAGGCTATGTACCACAGTACTTTAAAGTAGCTGTAATTAAACCTCTTCTGAAAAAGCCCAACCTTGATCCAGATGTTTTAGTCAACTATAGACCTATATCTAACTTTCCATTTCTCTCTAAGGTTCTGGAGAAAGCAGTTGCTAAACAGCTGTGTGACTTTCTACAGAGCTAAAAAGTTTATTTGAGGAATTTCAGTCAGGATTTAGAGCTCATCATAGCACAACGACCTCCTTATTGCATCAGACAAAGGACTTGACTCTGTACTGGTTTTATTAGATCTTAGTGCTGCATTTGATACCATTGACCATCAGATCCTATTGCAGAGACTGGAACATTTCATTGGCATTAAAGGAACCGCTCTAAGCTGGTTTAAAGTGCAATTTATACTTCTGCGTCAAATCAATGATCAAGCACTGTGATTAGTCGGCTGGGTAGCCTCTTAATGCCTCCGAGCCAACAGCGGTTGTAACATGTTGGATCAATATATTTCACCGTCACAACCCAGAATGTGATCCACTCGGTCAGTAATATTTGAAAATGCTACACCAGCCGCACATTTACAATTTTACCCCCATTCACGTTAGTGGAGCGCTAGACCGGAAGTTAGCCTGCTCGCCCAGCAAAAGTCAACACAGTGGATGCTGTAGCGCTACCGCCGACTAGTGTTTGGGGGTGTAATTGTAGAATGACCGAAACATGATGCAGAAGTATAAATTCATGTAGCCTATGGCGTAGCTACGCACGTAGAACCTACACAGGAGTATAAATGGGCCATAAGTCCTATTTATCTGATCGATTTCAGTTTGTACATGTTAACGATGAGTCCTCCACGCACGCCAAAGTTAGACATGGAGTTCCACAAGGATCTGTGCTCGGACCAATCCTCTTCACTTTATATATGCTTCCCTTAGGCAATATTATCAGGAAATATTCCATAAACTTTCATTGTTATGCAGATGATACTCAGTTATATCTATCGATCAAGCCAGATGAAACCCATCAGTTAGCTAAACTTCAAATGTGCCTTCAGGATGTTAAAACCTGGATGACCTGTAATTTTCTAATGTTAAACTCAGATAAAACTGAAGTTATTGTTCTGGGGCCCAAGCACCTCCGTGACACATTATCTAAAGATATAGTTTCCTTGGATGCTGTCGCCCTGGCCTTCAGCTCCACTTTGAGGAATCTTGGAGTTATCTTTGATCAGGACATGTCGTTTAAGTCTAACATTAAGCAAATTTCAAGGACTGCCTTTTTTCACCTGGTGGGAATTGTTGGGTCTCTGTAAATAATTTTACAAAGAGTACGGTCTGGACCTGCTCTATATGAAAAGTGCAACGAGATACCTTTTGTTAAAAATTGGCACTATGTAAATACAATTTAATTTGACATAAACATCAAATGAAAGAAGTTGGAACAAGTGTGTCAAAATTTTCACTTAAGTGTGGTCAAACTCAAGTAGTTCAGCCCAATTTATAGTTCTGCATCAAATCTATGCCATTGGTACGCTGTAGCCTACGTATAGCTGTGAACCCTACTCAGTAGCCTATGCCTTAGCCCGGCGCACAAGAACTGTGATTGGTCGGCTTGGCAGCATCACATTTTCTCGGCGGAAGTCAACACAGTTGATCACAGAAACCATGCCAACTAGCATTTTGGTGAAGTAATTACAGTATAAACATGCGTATCTTACTTTTACAACTACTTTAACTTCTATTTGAGTACGTTTTTACGAAGTTACAGGGTTTGACAGGTTTCATATTTTCAGTTAACTTGTCTCTCTCAGCACCAGATGGCAAGAGTCACCCTACCCCTGACCCTTGGCAGAGGGTTTAGATCAAGAGACTCCATGGGTTCTACAGTGTCTATAACAATTTACTGACTTCTCTTCATCACTGACCAGATTTCCAACACTCAGAAGTTCCTCAAAGTCCTCTGTCATTGGATAATGCTCCATGGCCATGAAAACTGTGTTGAGGACAATACAGATGGTGATGCCGAGGTCAACAAATGGGTCCATTACAATGGTGTAGAGCCACTGTTTGAGCCACTGCCAACAGCCACAGCAGTTCCACTTCAGGCAGATGTCGGCAAAGGTGTACCAACATGGAGGACACGGCCTCTGGTCGTCTTCAAAGTCTGAAATACACAGCAGGTTAGAGAGATGATGGACTAGAAATATCTTCACCAAAAGACCATCTCATATTTGTCCTCTACAGAGGCAGTTTGACCCCCAGCCTTTCGAAACAGAAATTTATGGTTCAGAGAAAAAGGTTCAGGTTTAGTGCTGTCGATGAGTTGGAAATATTTCTCAACATAAACACATGGAAGTGTCCTTGCGAATTCAGTAGTACCATAGGATGATCTTATGGCCCTCAGTTTTAATTATTTCCCCTAAAGTAATTATTGGTCAGTTTTGGATATCAGAAGGCAAAATTACCCATCAGCCACCGTTCCTATGGAAAAGCCAGTCCATTTTGCATCATCTTTTACAAAACTGTAATTTATTTCAAATGGATAGAGTTGTTGGAGTGCTTTATTACTGGAAAGCGTGGCTCATTATTGATTGTATTCCATCATTCTATTATTCTATGTTGAAAGATGATTTCATTTTATGAAGGGCTCTTTTATTAATTATTAGAGTGGCATGGGGGTGAAACCTGCCATTTAATTAAAACTATGTATTTGAACAACTTCCTACAAAGTGAGGACCGGAACAAGATTTTAACCAACAGAGTGAGGACATTTTTGGAAAGTGAAGACATTTTGGCTGGTCCTCACAACTTCGAGACAGTTACTTCCTCTTGTCTTAAGCTGCTTTCACACAGAGATCCCAAAATAAATGTAGATAGAATGTCCAATAATAAGCCGCATTCGCTCATTCATACTAAATAAAAGTTTGTGGCATTATCCCACAATGATGTGTACTGTTACAAAATAATCCGGCTTTCTGGAACCAGCGGTGTAGACAACCAACATGTAGACATGTAACACAACACGCCATGCTGGCTGTGGCTTTTCACACAGACATTGTTCCATCTCAGAGATAGTGTTCCCAGCTGAGAAACAAATCAAAGCGTGAAAACATCTTCGGATTTAAACAACATGTTTTCCACTATAGCAACAAAAATGTTGCACTGAAGTTTCCTGGCCAGCCCTGTAAGTAATAACTAACAAACTAAAGATCATACTTCACTGAACAAAGATTATGTAAATCTTTTTTTAATCAAGTTATCTTAAAGTATTTTACTCTGAGCCGGTGTGTTAAACATAGGAAACGGGGTCCTTTGGACCCTGACTAAGACATGAGTATCCGGAGGTCTACTTAGTGAGATTTATTATTACAACGGCTGAAAACTTAAGGTAAGCAGTGAGGCAGTCTAAAATGAAACAGCATATAACTGGAAAAGGAAAGGAAGCACATTTACAGAGTCATACAGGAAACAGAAGAAACACAACACAAGATAATACAGCACAAGAGGAAAGCCTACCAACATAAGGAAAAGAAAACTCCATTTGTTATTATAGACACTACCTTGGCAGTCATGTGACGTGGACGCAGGCCAATAGGAAAGGACAGCACAGGACAGAACGCAGGCATCTCACAGTTTTAGAGCCGTTACTGACAAACTCCAAATTATGTGCTGCGAACCAGCGAAGTTACAGACATGTACATGTGAGACTGGATTAGTGTGTGTGTGTACCTTCCATGTCATTAGTGTGTGTGTGTGTGTGTGTGTGTGCGCGTGTGTGTGTACCTTCCATGTCATTAGTGTGTGTGCGCGTGTGTGTGTACCTTCCATGTCATTAGTGTGTGTATGTGTGTGTGTGTACCTTCCATGTCATTAGTGTGCGTGTGTGTACCTTCCATGTCATTAGTGTGTGTGTGCGCGTGTGTGTGTACCTTCCATGTCATTAGTGTGTGTGTATGTGTGTGTGTGTACCTTCCATGTCATTAGTGTGTGTGTATGTGTGTGTGTGTACCTTCCATGTCATTAGTGTGTGTGTGTGTGTGTGTGTGTGTGTGTACCTTCCATGTCATTAGTGTGTGTGTGCGTGTGTGTGTACCTTCCATGTCATTAGTGTGCGTGTGTGTGTACCTTCCATGTCATTAGTGTGTGTGTGTGCGTGTGTGTGTACCTTCCATGTCATTAGTGTGCGTGTGTGTACCTTCCATGTCATTAGTGTGTGTGTATGTGTGTGTGTGTACCTTCCATGTCATTAGTGTGTGTGTGTGCGTGTGTGTGTACCTTCCATGTCATTAGTGTGCGTGTGTGTGTACCTTCCATGTCATTAGTGTGTGTATGTGTGTGTGTGTACCTTCCATGGCAGTGTGTTCTTGGTCCTCCTCTGAGAGCGCTGCCCTGCAGGCTGCCTGCTATAATAAAGAAGAAGACGTTCAGCTCTGTGTGTTTACTGTCAGCTGACTGATCGATTATTGTGTCATCTGTCGGGTCGGACCTCCTCCTCTCTCTTTTTCAGCGCCTCCAGAAGCTGAGTGTACTCTTCCTCCTTCTGTTTGGCCTCAGCCAGAGTGGCCTCGTTCTGTTCAGCATACGCCATGGCGACCACGGCCAGGATCAGGTTAATGAGGTAGAACGAGCCGAGGAAGATGACCACCACGAAGAAGATCATGTAGGTCTTACCTGCTGATCGCAGCGTCTGCAGACCGACAGATGGGAGACAGACAGAGCCAGGTAAGAGACAGGGACACGTAAGAGAGGGGGACAGGTAAGAGAGGTGAATTAGATGTTTTCATTCTTGATTTTTACTGAAACTGAAAGAGTGAATTTACTTTGAGAGCATAAATGAGTCAAAGAGCCCAGTGTGTTTTACCGTCTCTTTAAATCTGAGAGGACACCTGTTTACTTGTTCATGTCCTCCACTCAGATTGGCTGCCTGCAAATCACTGCTCTTTCTATGCTCTGTGTCAGAGTCCAAGAACAAGAGTGAAAACCTTTACCTGTCTACAGGGGGGCCACCAGGAATTTTGGGCCCCATGACAAAAAACTCAAATTGGGCCCCCTCTGCGCAGCTGTTGTCACCGCATCTATAGGACCTAACTGTCCCATCAAAAGCTTTACATAACTCTAATCAAGTGTCTGGCTTCTTGTAGTTCAGTACTAGCACAGTATTTACTGCTGTGATTTGTACATGCAAGTCTACATCCAGGATGCAGTTCACTATTTGCTTCTCAAATAAATTGCCCTTCATGATGGGAATAAAAAAACCTGTAGCTATAGATGTCATTAATGGCCATAATTCAGTATAATGAACGTATCAAACTGGATTATTTTAATTTACATGCAGGCTGAGGTAAGCTGCTGTCCAGCATCCAGTACAGACAGGAAGGTGTTTTTTTATTTTATTTCATAATGATCATTATGTGAGAAAATAATTAGTGTTTGAATTTCTGTCATTAATAAATATTTAATTTTCTTTGTTGTTATGGTAAAAAGAGCCAG
Source organism: Micropterus dolomieu (assembly GCF_021292245.1). NCBI lineage: Eukaryota > Metazoa > Chordata > Actinopteri > Centrarchiformes > Centrarchidae > Micropterus > Micropterus dolomieu. The sequence goes on from NC_060151.1 coordinate 32,958,627, forward strand.
AGAGCCAGAGAAATCCCCACAGCCTCCCTGGAACGATACTAACTCATTAACACCATGCTGCTCACCTTCTTCACGGGACAGGGAAGCTACATTTCTGGGCAGACTGGGCTGCTGCTTACTCATCTGTTGTTAGTCTGCTAAAAGGGGCGGGGACAATGATTTAATATGAATATCTCACTTAATGTTTCCATGCACTGATTAAATGTTGATGAAATGTAGGCTAACTCTAGTCTGTAGCTAGCTAGCTTATTTCACTGTGGACATTAAGCCAACAGGTTAACACCACTCACAGACTAAAGGCCGCCCAC
>NC_060151.1:32959034-32961990 GCF_021292245.1 Micropterus dolomieu
TTCAGTACTAGCACAGTATTTACTGCTGTGATTTGTACATGCAAGTCTACATCCAGGATGCAGTTCACTATTTGCTTCTCAAATAAATTGCCCTTCATGATGGGAATAAAAAAACCTGTAGCTATAGATGTCATTAATGGCCATAATTCAGTATAATGAACGTATCAAACTGGATTATTTTAATTTACATGCAGGCTGAGGTAAGCTGCTGTCCAGCATCCAGTACAGACAGGAAGGTGTTTTTTTATTTTATTTCATAATGATCATTATGTGAGAAAATAATTAGTGTTTGAATTTCTGTCATTAATAAATATTTAATTTTCTTTGTTGTTATGGTAAAAAGAGCCAGAGAGCCAGAGAAATCCCCACAGCCTCCCTGGAACGATACTAACTCATTAACACCATGCTGCTCACCTTCTTCACGGGACAGGGAAGCTACATTTCTGGGCAGACTGGGCTGCTGCTTACTCATCTGTTGTTAGTCTGCTAAAAGGGGCGGGGACAATGATTTAATATGAATATCTCACTTAATGTTTCCATGCACTGATTAAATGTTGATGAAATGTAGGCTAACTCTAGTCTGTAGCTAGCTAGCTTATTTCACTGTGGACATTAAGCCAACAGGTTAACACCACTCACAGACTAAAGGCCGCCCACAGATTGACATCCTTTCCTTTGTCTTTTCTCTCTTTACTGTTTTTAAAAAACAGATCTTGGTTACTAGACAATATTGTTATCACTGTGTTTCTGGCTCATCTACTGACTGCAACTAAACACTGTCACTGATAAGTATGCTGAGGCAGGACCAAACCATTTCATGCACATACAGGGGGGTGGTCGTTCAATGTGGATTTTTACTTTTTGGACAACGGGGATATTTAATTTTTATTGCCAAAAACAAAGTGATCATTTATTTGATTATTATATTTGAAATATATTTATACTCAGTGATGATGCTTTATATAACATATAATTAATATAATTTGATATAGGTTTATAATTATTTTTTGGAATTGTCCTAACTTTTCCCCCCTATACGGCGCCCATGCCTGTGTAACAAGTCAGGGCAGGTGCTCACTGACCTGCTGAAAAGCTGATAAATAGTCACAATGTCACAGTCAAAGACCGGTAAGGACCTGTCACTGTACTGGGACCAGTTACTGACCAGATGGAAGAGGTTTTCCCAGAAGTCCTGGGTCATCAGTCTGAACAGAGACAGGAACGCCCAACCAAACGTGTCGTAGCTGGTGTAGCCGTAGTTTGGGTTTCTCCCCACTCTCAGACAGACGTAACCCTCCGGACAGACCCTGAAAACATCACCTTCAGCATTATTATTTAACATCATTATTATGATTCTGTGTTTATCGGAGGCGTTATGTGGACATACCCACTATCAGAACTGTTTCCACACAGCAGAGCATCAAGCTGCCCGGGCTGGAAGTAGTAATTCTCTGTCAGACGCACAGAAAGATTAAAACATGTCAGCTCTCTTCTCTAACACCGGAGGGGTGAAGCGTCCAACAAAGCAGTCCTGCAAAGTAATTTATAAATTAAAGAAACATCAAAAATGACTAGACAGTGCAATTTCTGGAGAAACTGCGGTGTGAATGCTGGCTGTTGAAGGCTGATATTAAACTAGATTGCTAAATTTCATGCAAGCTCTCATTTCAGCCTCTGTTTTAAACAAGCAGTAGATGCTCCTGTCTCTTTAAGCTCCCCCCTCCCCCCTCCAAAAGCCCACTGTGTTCTGATTGGCCAAGATCCTGAAGCTGATGATTATGCCGCTCAGTGGTAGAGACAAACCAAGCATAGGATTTGCTATTGAGGCTGGATGCAAATGACCATATATGGAAAACTAGCTCTGTATGACATCATTAAGAGCCAAGAGTAGAGCTTTGGCCATGTTTAACATGAACATCTGACACTGAAACATTATACATAAGACAGAAAATATAAGAAGCCTAATTAAAGTCTCCTTTAATGTGTGTGTGTGTGTGTGTGTGTTCAGTGAAGAGTACACAAACTAGTTTAACTTCAGTCCACCAAGCAGGACAGAGGACCCAGTTCTTTGATCTTTAATCAGCTAATTTACGTCACCAAGGTAACCAGCTCTACAATAGAGACAGATTGAGGCAGGGATGCAATCTCAGTCCAATTCTCTTCAATCTATATATCAATGAATTAGCAAACCAATTAGAGAGTTCCACGGCACCTGGCCTCCTCCTGAACGACACAGAGATCAGAGGTCTGCTGTATGCAGATGACTTAGTGTTGCTCTCACCTACTAAAGAAGGTTTGCAGCAGCACCTTAACCTCCTTCAGAGATTCTGTCAGACCTGGGCCCTGACAGTAAACACAGCAAAGACTAAGATAACAATACAGAAATCAGGTTACACACAATTTCTATTTAGACACCACTAAATTACAACACACAAAAAACTACGCTTACCTTGGCCTCAACATTACATACACAGGGAACTTCAACATGGCTGTGAAAGATCTGAGGGACAAAGCAAGGAGAGCTTTCTATGCAATAAAAAGAAACATTAAAATATATATTCCAATTGAAATCTGGCTTAAAATTTACTAGTATTTACTAGTACTAGAACCAATAATTCTACATGGTAGCGAAATCTGGGGGCCAAAACTTAATAATGAATTTGACAAATGGGATAAAACAATCATAGAATCTTTCCATACTGATTCTGTAAGAGCATCCTGCAGGTGCAGAGAAAAACACCAAATAACCTGTGCAGAGCAGAGCTCGGCCAATACCCCCTCCTACTAAAAATACAGAAAAGATCACTTAAATTTTACAATCACTTAAAATCAGTTAACCCCCAGACATATCATCACAAAGCCCTAACATACCAGGAATTGAAACCAGAGAAGAGTCCCCTCAGCCAGCTGGTCCTGAGGCTCTCTGCAGTAACAAGTCCCCAACAGCCTCAGGACA
>NC_060151.1:32962090-32965016 GCF_021292245.1 Micropterus dolomieu
ATTACAACACACAAAAAACTACGCTTACCTTGGCCTCAACATTACATACACAGGGAACTTCAACATGGCTGTGAAAGATCTGAGGGACAAAGCAAGGAGAGCTTTCTATGCAATAAAAAGAAACATTAAAATATATATTCCAATTGAAATCTGGCTTAAAATTTACTAGTATTTACTAGTACTAGAACCAATAATTCTACATGGTAGCGAAATCTGGGGGCCAAAACTTAATAATGAATTTGACAAATGGGATAAAACAATCATAGAATCTTTCCATACTGATTCTGTAAGAGCATCCTGCAGGTGCAGAGAAAAACACCAAATAACCTGTGCAGAGCAGAGCTCGGCCAATACCCTCCTACTAAAAATACAGAAAAGATCACTTAAATTTTACAATCACTTAAAATCAGTTAACCCCCAGACATATCATCACAAAGCCCTAACATACCAGGAATTGAAACCAGAGAAGAGTCCCCTCAGCCAGCTGGTCCTGAGGCTCTCTGCAGTAACAAGTCCCCAACAGCCTCAGGACACCAACACCAACTCAAGCAGACCAAACCAAATTATCAGCAAACAGAAAGAAAATATATTGAATACTGGACAGAAACGACCAAAACACAAAGTAAATTACAATGTTATCTGACCCTAAAAAGAGAATTCACACTGGCAAATTACCTGAGTACAATAAAATGTCCCAAATTAAGAAAAATGTTGACAACATACAGACTGAGTGAACACAGCCTGGCCACAGACAGAGCTGGCTACCACAAGAGGAGAGACTCTGCTCCCAGTGTGACAGGGGACAGGTAGAGACAGAGCTGCACTTTCTAACCTCATGCCCCAAATATAAAACACAAAGACAAAAACACTTTGCAAACATTTCCCAAATATTCCCCTGAATTCTAATTCATATCAGACACACAGAAACTCCCCTATTTACTAGGAGAAATGCCCAAATGTGAAATATTTGCTGCAAAATATGTCTCCTCATGCCATGAAGTGAGGAACCTCACTGACTAATAAATAATTGTACAGATTTTCAAATTATAAATTATTTTGATCGCTTGATGTTTTAGTAATTGTTTTGTTTTTACATTTGATTCTGATTTCTTTTTTTTAATTTATTATTATTTTTTAATCAATTATTTAAAAAAATCGTTTTGTCTATTAATACACACACACACACACACACAGACACGTTACTGTTTCATTTATTTGTTTAATTTTCTTATATATATTTTTATTTTTTAACATACACACGCTTACTGTTTCATTTATTTATTTTATTTTTAATATATTTTTATTTTTTTAACTACTCACACATTGAATTGAATGAGGAGGATTTCAGAAGTCTCTCCATTCACTTAGAATGGGAAAATCTTCCTGGAAAATATAAATATAAATAAATATAAATGACAAAAGTAATAGCACCCCATTTCTCATTGAACCAGAAAACTTGGAGTTTGAATGGAGTTTCTACGTCAAAAGCTGGGGGACTAGTTACGGTCCAAAAAAACGTGACGGAAGAATAATACGAAACTAGAAAAGCAATTTCTAGAAGTTGCGGTGTGAATGCTGTCTGCTGAATGGCTTGCGCTAAACTGAATTGCTGTCTTTAACAAATTTGAATAGTACAAATGTATGAAAGATGTGGAAGGTTTTAAGGAGTGTTGAAAAGCTGACGCTAAACTGCATTGCTGGCTTTAATGTGCAGAAAGTAGCTGAAGGACTATGAAATCTTCGAAACATGGGAAATGTTCTAAAGAATATGAATAAGATTTTAAAGTTGAATAAACTTCAAACTGCACTGATAAATGTAGAACATTTTAAGGTTTTAATGTAGTTTTTAGCTGACAGCCATGAAGAAGTTGAAGAAATGTGAGAAACTCCCCCAAGTGTTGTGAAGATATGACCTGAAATATTTAGAAAGGGATATGAAAGGTGACATAAGCGAATCAACTCCAACTGGAGGTCCAGGGTGAGCAGAATGACTCCACGGTGTTGAGTGTGGAGTTGCACAGATTGATGGGGATGGGTACGGCTGGGCTCTTCCTGGAATACTCGCCCATCTCCACTGTCTTCAGAGCATTGAGGTCCAAATTGTTCTGGCTGCTCCAGGACCCCAGATGCTCAATCTCCCACCTGTGGGCGGACTGATCCCCACAAGAGATGAGCCCAGTGAGGCTGGTGTTGTGAATTATTTTGGAGCATTATAGCCTAAATTGTTATCATTAATTACTAGAGCAATGGTGGTCTACATTGTCATCATTTAAAGTGTTATTTTATAGTGTAAAGTTTAACTACTGAGTGTCTACTACTGAGTGTATAACTACTGAGTGTTTAAGGAGTGAGTTTAAACTCATATTTTATTCTTATACTCTGTGTGTTTATCATATATTTTTCCTATACTCTGTGTATTCATGAACGTGTGCTTTTTAATGAGCAGAGAAGCTGCTCAGGCCGCGCAGGCAAAACCTAGCCAACCGTAACCCACTCAATAGAAGCAAGGCACCTGCAGTAAGTCACGTACGCCAGGGCTGAGATCATCGCGAACTGAAGCCAAGAATGAGATCATGACATGTTGTGATTTATGGCGCCTGGTACGGCTAGGTACTGCATGAAACCAAGCTTTGCGCTGCCGAAAGTAAACTTGTATGAGACAAAGCACCCTCATGGTTGGCATTGTTAAATCATGTATTTGTTCATTGAATCACGTTATATATGTATTAGATATGTTATTCCTTATTAATTCTTTTAAAAAATACGATTGTAAGTGTTTAAGTTTTAATGGTGTCAAACTATGCCTGTGTAACTTTTAAAAAAATACGGTGGGACTGAAGTTGAAACATATTGGTGGATTTCTAATCCAGTAATGTAAAAAATATAAAGAGAGATAAATGGTAACAATAATTACATGTAATAATAG
>NC_060151.1:32965116-32987062 GCF_021292245.1 Micropterus dolomieu
AAAGAGAGATAAATGGTAACAATAATTACATGTAATAATAGTTAAAAAGTGGAAATTGTAACATTAATGAAAGGGTTAATTTGGTAAAACAGTACAAGAAAAAGGCCACTAGATGGCAGTAGAGGATAGGAAATCCACCAAAGGGGAGGAGTGGTCAGCGAACACCATAGGTGGAGTTAAGGTGTAACGCCCACCTAGAAGGAGGAGATAAGGAGGAGTTAAGATGTAACGCCCACCTGAAAGGAGGGACAAGGTGGAGCTTATGGTGAATATAAGGCGATGTTCGCTGACCACCAACTCGGTTCCATCCTGAGACCTGCAGGGATGTTGCTCGGGTTTATCTGTCCTTTATTGGAATAAACTCTTTTGCACCGACTCCTGACCGTCTCCAGTGAAGTTTTTGACTACGCCGTTTTTTGACTAAAGAAGAAATCTAATAGAGTAATTTTATTGAGTTTATTACGTTGGTTAGGGTAGGGACCAGGTCTTTTACTGGCCCGGCCGGTCCTTATTTCCGACCCGACACTGGTGTCATCTGCACACTACAGGAGCTTGGTGGTTTGGTGACTGGAGGTGCAGCTGTTGGAGTTTAGGGAGGAGAGCAGAGGTCAAAGAACATGGCCTTGAAGGGAACCAGTGGTGACGGTCCTGGAGTCAGTCACATGCCGCTTGCTGCTGGACAGTAAGTCTGTGATAAACTTCAGGTCTGATGTACTATGAGAGTCTATGCGGCAGTTGGCTGGCGATGCTCTCACTTTCAAGATGACTGTGTCAGCTGTGTAAGTCTGATTGCTTTCAAAGTCACACATCAGTGGTAGATCAAGTGTTCCTACAATTTGTGAAAAAATGATGTATGTAGAGTGAAAGCTGTGGGAGAAACAGCGAGTTGAAGACATTTTTAATGAATATTTTGAAGTGAATTCCCACTGTGTCAGTTGGCCCTCTCACTCAGGCTGGGAACATTTTGTCCAAAAGAAACTCATTATAAACTCAGAAAACAGGCTGAAAGCAACATGAAACTTTACTTGAGATTGTGTAAAAAGTATGAAACTTGAAAAAGTTGAATTAACTGGAAAGAGTCCAAATGTTTGTGAACGTTTTAAAAGTGGAATGGCGTTTCTACGTGAATGTATGAATGAGTGGGAAGAGGTTGAAGATGAGTGAGTTTGAAAGATTTTCTCATTGACTTTCATTGTATCAAAGTTTCAAAGAAATTTGAATAGCTTGAAGAGTTTGAATAGGATTTGAAAGTTGAATAAGAAAGATGTGGAAACGTTTAAATTTCGAATGGAGTTTCTAGCTGAAAGTATGAATGAGTAGTTAACAGTTGAAAATAGAAGAATGGGCATTTCCTTAAGAAAACGCGTGTGAGAGCTGACAGCTATTTTTTTTGCGATTGCTATCGTTGTCGGTGCAATGTGCAGCTCCATCAGCTAAGAGACTCCATGATGTGCTGCACACTTGTTCAGCAAATATATGTGTTAAGTTTTGCCCCTTTTCATTAACATGCTGGGAGCGGGGTTTGATCCATCAATCTCTAGCAAGAGCAAGACCTAAACCACCGGACTACTCAGATACACTGTGAAGGGAAGGCTTTCAAGTTTCTTTGTCTATACTGTGTCTTATTCTGACAAAAAAAATGCCTCCTAAGCACCAATAGAAGGCATGTTTTGCTTATAAACATATTTTCTGTGATGTCTACGCTGTTGAAGAATAAAATAAACAGCCAAAGAATTATGCTGTGAAAGACTTAATATCATGTAAACAATGATTGCATTTAAAAAGACTAACAACATTTTTTCAACTAACCACTGAAAGTCAGTAAGGACACCACATTTTGTTAGCATCAAGTTCTAACAACAAACAGCTCTGTAAATTTTATAATATATTAGTATCGTGAATCAAATCAATGTCAGGCACAGGAAGTAGTATTCTGAGGACTGTTTCTTTACCACTATGCTATTGAATACCCATCAATGCAGTGGTTCTTATCAAATGAAACAGGCACTTCAATCCTGGTTTCACTAGTAAACCACCACAAGAATGACAATTACCAATAAAAAAACACCATATTCCAAGCAGACATGATTAACAAAACATAAATCACAAAGTAACTTTTGTGTGCACTGTAGGGGGTGAGGACAAGGTGAGGTGAGGACAATCAGGGGAATGAGACAGGTCCACAGGAAGTAAAACAAGACAATGTCACTGGAGGCAGATAACTACAAATTAAAACAGGAAACATTAAAAACACACACCCACCACCTCAGAACTGTGACACAAACATTTTCACTTTTTCTTTTTCAAGTGCAATTATTTTATCCTTTTCAACAGGTGATGAACGGTTCTTCTCAGCAACAGGTGACATATGATAAATAAAACAAACTATATAGATCTATATTACTATTTATATGCATACACATAAATGTAACTGGCCCTGAGGTTTGTAGTAAGAGGCAGACACCATCTCCACATTTAAGAGTAGGCTTAAGACTTTCCTCTTTGATAAAGCTTATAGTTAGGGCTGGCTCAGGTGAGTCCTGAACCATCCCTTAGTTATGCTGCTATAGGCCTAGACTGCCGGGGGATTTCCCATGATGCACTGAGCTCCTCTCTCCTCTACTTTCTCTCCCTCTGTATGCAACCTCATCCCATTATTGCATGTTACTAACACAACTTCTCCCCTTTCTGGTAGTCTTGTGCTTTCTCGTCTCTCTCCTCTCTCCTCCTATCACTTCCTGCAGGTTTTCTGGCTCTGGAGCTGTGGAGTCTGGATCTGTGGTTGCGGGTCACCTGCTGCCCCCGTGTTCCTGCTCGACACCCTCTGCTGCAACGACTATTGTTACTAGTCCTATTGTTATTATTGTTATTATAATCATTAACATTACGAACGAATTAACATCACCTTTACTGTCTGTACCTCTGTGTGGATATTGTGCAGGCTGCCTCCCTCCCCTCTCTCTCTCTCTCTCTCTCTCTCTCTCGCCCTCTCTCTCTCTCTCTGATTCTCTCTGTCACTCCCAACCGGTGGAGGCAGATCGTGCAGCAATCGTGCAGGGCAACATTGCCGTCAATGGTAATGAGTAAAGATTACTACCGTAATCTTCTTTCCCCACCACTCTGCCACCCGTCCCACCCCGCCGCTATCCGTTCAAAACATCGTTAGACTTGCCACTAGCAAGATTGCCCAGTAACATTGCTCAAAAAGTTGCCCCGTGTATCATCAGCTTAAGAATGTCTGAGGGAAACCAGGTGCCGCTCATCACCTGCATCATTCCGTCCCAGTGCTGACGCATGGTGGTCAGATTGCCGGGCTATGCTGGGTTTTGTATTCAATCAACAATGTCCCAGCTTGCCTAGAGTTTTAAAGCTGGCTGCACTGCCGTTTCCTCTCATGCCCCATAATCTTTAAATAACCTCCCTGCCTATAAGAACCCCGTAAACCTCTCTTTGCTTATAATCCGCGTTAGTCCTCCCGATCAGAACCCCGTAAACTTCTCTGTGACCTGTAGTTACAGAGTTGGAGGTCCTGGTTCATGTTCCTCATATTCAGTTTGGGATGACATGAAACCAAAGAGAAAAGATCTGGATGAAACCTGAAGGAGAGAAGTCAACTTTAACTCCCATGGTGCATTTCACCTACTAACAGGGGTGGTGATAAGATACATCCGTTTGGTGTGAGAGACATGGGTTCAATTCCCCATTGTGTCCCTGAGCAAGACACTTTACCCCTCATTGCTCCAGAGGCGTGCTAAATGAGTCAATGTCAACAGCCAATTAGAGAGCAGCTTGTCTTTATCTTACCTGGATTGTTGATGTGTTCATTAAAATCAAAGTCGCCACTTCCTGTAGTGTTGGCGTGGGTGTTGTTGTCACGGAAACCAATATTTAAGTCACTGTCAGACGTGTGGTTGCTAAGCAACAGCACTGGGTTGACGACACATTTTTGCCGCAGATTTCCCATGAAGAGCTGCAGGCCAATCAGAGCGAAGACACTGAGGCAGAACACGGTCAGGATCATGACATCACCCAGCTTCTTCACTGATTGCATGAGAGCTCCGACTATCGTCTTCAGACCTGGGGGGGGGGACCAATCAGAATTATAAATACAATCGATGCAGACTGTTTCTAAAATCAGACATGGCACACACACACACACACACACACACACACACACACACAGTAACACACAGAAATACACACACACAGTAACACAATAACACACACACCTGGGATCACAGTGATGGTCTTCAGAGCTCGAAGAACTCTGAACGTCCTCAACACAGAAACATTTCCCAAATCTACAAATTCAGTCAGGTATCTGAAACAGAGAGAGAGAGCCATCTTCATCATCATCAACAACATCAACGTCAACATTAAAATCGTCATCTTCATCAATATTTGACTCTATGATGAATGAGTGACTGAGTCTTACGCCATGCTGATGACCATGAAATCCAGCCAGTTCCAGGGGTCTTTGAGGAAAGTGAAATCTCCGACACAGAATCCTCTGGACAGAACTTTGGTCATTGCTTCGAATGTGTAAATGAATGTAAACACGTATCTGTTAACGACAGGCAAAACATTCGGAATCATTAAAAACAGAAAAATATGTCGAACTGAGAGTCTACAGAAAGTGAAACCTTTTGTAAACAGGATGTTTTCTAGGGTAAAGTCCTGTCATCTCCCTCTAACAAACACAAACAACTGGACACCCCTAACCCTGGGTAACTCTAAACCTGGGTAACCTTAACTCTGGGTACCCCTGACCCCAGATAACCCTGACTCTGGGTAACTCTAACCCTGGGTACCTCCAACCCTGGGTACTCCTTACCCTGGGTAACTCTAACCTTGGCTAACACAAGCTGACTTTGATGTAGTATATAGTATTTTTATATTATCTCTTTCACATTTTGATTGTAGTCTTTCTCTTTATTGAAAATCAAGATCAAGCGAGCTGCTCCACAGGAGGGCTGTCCTCACAGAGCTCGCCTTAGGACACCTGGTTACTGTCTCACAGGTTTACCAACCAAGCTGACTCACCACCTGCTGCTTTTGATTGCTGCAGTACTTTGTCTTTCTTTTTATTTCCTCTTCATGTGTTCATTGAAAAGTATAAAAAACAACAATAATACATTAATTAGTACAGTAATAATAATAAGTACTATTTTGAATGACACAACGGTAGTTTCCTGTGAGTGGTTCCAATGGTGTTCAAATGAGCCGTACTGAGGGGGTAATCACTGCAGGGTTTGGTTTAGCCGGACTTTCATTAGCAAGAACCACACAATCAACAGGTACAATTAAATGATTTATTGATGATCTAGACAGAAAGATGTACGAGGCTTGCGGCTGCTGAATACACATTCGAAAGCAATGTGGGGAAGCTACGATAGGGAAATCCGCACCTGGGCACGACGGACCTCCAAAAGCTTCTAGTTATGTAAGCACTGGCATTGGCTTATCTGAGATCTTTGAGATCTGAATGAGTGTGATGATGGTACGTTTGGGAGGACATGTGGCGCATGATATGTATCAGGTCTTGGGGAATGACGTCGGAGGCTGAAAGGGTAGCTACTGAAGGAGTGACTGGGGTAATGGATGGGAGAAAAGCATGACGAGAGAATGCTTGGCGGATGAGGTGGGGGCACACTGGACAACTGGAACCGACTCAGAGATGATCTGACGTGTTATACTGTAGGATCCCATAGTTGCAATTGGTTCACGAGGGTCTTGCAAGGGTTCGGTTTAGGTAGAACGAAGTGTTGTTTGGGGAATGAGTCCCAATTTCGAGTATGATGCTGAAGGTCAAGACGGAGGGGAGATGCAGGGAAGTGAAACCCGAGTGGGTGTGAATGTAGCTTCTAAGGATTGGGATGACTGAGTGATGTGATTACGCTGTACTAGTTGTGACATGGTGGGAGCTCTTTAAGTTGGCCTCCAGCACGAGAGAGAGCTATGCTTTTAATGTTAAGGTTTTGGCGACCATTCCACTGTGAATCTATCCTTGTAGAACCCCCAAACCCTGGACTGGGACTTAAAATGATTTTAGCCCGAAACAACTGTCGAAGGTCTGTTTGCTTGAACGACTTAGTTGAAGAGAATGTTAGCTCGAAACGACTGTGTGCTCGATGTGAGCTTGAAGCAACTGAGCATTCGAAGAGACTTTAGCGCAAAACGACTTAACATGATGTGAGTGTTTTAGCTTGGGTTGACTTCGGTCAGAGAAAACTATTAGCTTGACCTAAGCTCAAAACGACTGTTAGCTTGATGTGAGCTTGAAACAGGCGAGTTCGAAGTGACTGAGCTCGAAACAACTTGGTTTACAATGACTTGTTCGTTTGGAATGACTGTTAGCACAATTTTTGCTTCAAACGACTGTATGCACGATGTGAGCCTGAAACGACTGAGATGTCGAAGTGACTAGGAGTTCAAGCGGCTGAAAGCTTGAAGCGACTTTAATGCAAAAGACTAACGCTAAACGACTGACTTGACGTGGAATTGAAGCGGCTGAGCTCATAGTGACTTGAACAAAAGGTGACTTGGTTTGAAACGACTGTTCACTCTAAACGACTGTTAGCTCAATGTTCTCTCGAAACGACTGTGAGCTGGATGTTAGCTCAAAATGACTGTGTTCCAGATGTTAGCTCAAAACGAACCGGATTTTACCTGAAACGACTGTTGACTCGAAAATATTTTGGTTGAAACGACAATTGGGTTGAAGGACTGTTAGCTCGACGTTCGCTCGAGGCGACTGTTAGCTCGATGTTCTCTAGAAACGACTGTTAGCTTGAAACAACTGTGAGCTGGATGTTCGCTCGAAATGACTGTGTTCCGGATGTTAGCTCAAAACGACAGTGAGCCAGATGTTAGCTCGAAGTGGCCATGACCGAATGTTGGGTCGAAGAAACTGTTACCTGGATGTTAGCTCGACACGGCTGTGAGCTCGACATGGCTGTGAGCTTGATGTTACCTGAAACGACTGTTGACTCGAAACTATTGGTTGAAACGACAATTGGTTTGAGGGACTGTTAGCACAACGTTCGCCCGAAGCGACTGTTAGCTCAACGTTTCTCAAATTGACTTACCTTGAAGACAACTTAACTGCAAACTTGAGATGATTATATTAATTTAGGTAAAGACGACTCGGAACGCATTAGCTGGAAAATGCTGTTGGCTCAAAATGACTGAGCTCGAATGATGACACTGAATGTTAGAGCTGACTGTGAGCTCGAACGAGTGTATGCCGGATGATGGCACATAATGATTGTGAGCCGAATGTTAGTTCAAAACAACGGTGCGTGGGGCGACAGTGAGCTCGAGACGACTGTTAGCGGGATGTTAGCTCAAGATGACTGTTAGCTGGATATTAGCTTGAGACAACTGTTAGCCGCATGTTGGTTAGAGACGACTGTAAGCTCGAAACGACTGAGAGCCGGACGTTAGAACAAACGACTGAGAGCCGAAAATTAGCGCAAAACGACTGAGAGCCAGAAGTTAGCGCAAAACGACTGAGAACCAGATCCTAGCTTGAAACGACGGATGTTGAAGTGACTGTGAGCTCGAGATGACTGTTAGCCGGATATAGCTTGAGACGACTGTTAGCTGCATGTTAGTTAGAGACGACTGTGTGCTCGAAACGACTGAGAGACGGACATTGGCACGAAATGACTGAAAGCTGCATGTTAACCCAAACAACTGAGAGACGGATTTTATCCTCAAAATGACTGAGAGCTCGTTGTTATCTCGAAACAATTATTGGCATCTCGGTGCCAATAATTGACTCCCTCTGCTGAGGTTGCTCCGGCAGTCTAGGCCTATAGCAGCATAACTAAGGGATGGTTCAGGACTCACCTGAGCCGGCCCTAACTATAAGCTTTATCAAAGAGGAAAGTCTTAAGCCTGCTCTTAAATGTGGAGATGGTGTCTGCCTCCTGAACCCAAACTGGAACCTGGTTCCACAGGAGAGGGGCTTGATAGCTGAACGCTCTGGCTCCTAGTCTACTTTTGGAGACTCTAGGAACCACAAGTAACCCTGCATTCTGGGAGCGCAGTGCTCTGGTGGGGTAGTAAGGTACTCTTTAAGATAAGATGGTGCCTGACCATTAAGAGCTTTGTAGGTGAAAAGAAGGATTTTAAATTATATTCTGGATTTAGTTAACCTATGTAATATTAGAGAGAGATCACGTCTCCTCTCTTAGCTTCTCTGCATTGGCTTCCAGTAAAATCCAGAATATAATTTAAAATCCTTCTTTTCACCTAAAAGGCGGTCCTTGAAATTTGCTTAATGTGAGACTTAAACGACATGTCCTGATCAAAGATAACTCCAAGATTCCTCACAGTGGTGCTGGAGGCCAGGGCGATGCCATCAAGGGAAACTGTATCTTTAGATAATGCGTCACAGAGGTGCTCAGGCCCTAGAACAATAACTTCAGTTTTATCTGAGATTAACATTAGAAAATTACAGGTCATCCAGGTTTTAACATCCTGAAGGCACATTTGAAGTTTAGCTATCTGCTATCAGTTTTATCTGGCTTGATTGATAGATATAACTGAGTATCATCTGCATAACAATGAAAGTTTATGGAGTGTTTCCTGATAATATTGTCTAAAGGAAGCATATATAAAGTGAAGAGGATTGGTCTGAGGACAGATCCTTGTGGAACACCAAGACTAACTTTGGCGCGCATGGAGGACTCATCGTTAACATGTACAAACTGAAATCGATCTGATAAATAGGACTTAAACCAGCTTAGAGCGCTCCCTTTAATGCCAATGAAATGATCCAGTCTCTGTTATAGGATCTGATGGTCAATGGTATCAAATGCAGCACTAAGATCTAATAAAACCAGTACAGAAGTACAAGTCCTTTGTCAGATGCAATTAGCAGGTCATTAGTAATTTTCACCAGTGCTGTCTCTGTGCTATGATGAACTCTAAATCCTGACTGAAAATCCTCAAATAAACTATTGCTATGTAGAAAGTCACACAGCTGTTTGGTGACTGCTTTCTCAAGGATCTTACAGAGAAATGGAAGGTTAGATATAGGTCTATAGTTGGCTAAATCATCTGGATCAAGGTTGGCCTTTTTCAGAAGAGGTTTAATTACAGCTACTGAAATTTACTGTGGTACATAGCCTGTTGATAAAGATAGATTGATCATATCTAGTATAGAAGTGCTGACTAAGGGTAAAACTTCTTTAAGCAGCCTAGTCGGGATGGGGTCTAAGAGGCAGGTTGATGGTTTAGATGAAGAAATTATAGAAGTTAGTTGGTAGAGATTGAGGGAAGCAAAGCAGTCTACACATATATCTGGTTCTACAGCTATTTCTAAGGTTCCTGAGTTTAGAAATAAGTCTGTGCCAGTTAAGGGCAGGTCATGGTGAATTTTGTTTCTAATAGTTAGAATTTTATCATTAAAGAAGCTCATGAAGTCGTAACTACTGAGAGCTATGGGAATACTTGGCTCAATAGAGCTGTGACTCTCTGTCAGCCTGGCTACAGTACTAAAAAGAAACCTGGGGTTGTTCCTATTTTCCTCTATTAGTGACAAGTAGTACGCTGCTCTGGCATTACGGAGGGCCTTCCTATAAGTTTTAAGACTATCTTGCCAAATTAAACGAGAATTTTCCAGTTTGGTGGAACCAAAGTTTCTGCGACATTTGCTTTAATTTGCGAGTTTCAGTATTATACCATAGAGCTAACCGTCTTTGTTTTAGTATTTTCTTTTTTAGAGGGGCTACAGAGTCGAGTCATTCGCAGCGAGCCTGCAGCACTATCAACAAGATGATCGATTTGGGAGGGACTGAAATTAGCATAGGAGTCCTCTGTTACTTTGTGACTTGATAATGAATTTAGAGCTGATGGAATCGCATCATTAAATTTAGCTACAGCACTATCAGACAGACATCTTGTATAGAAGTTTTTGCCCAATGGCGTGTAGTTCAGCAATACAAACTCAAACGTTATCAAACAGTGGTCGGACAAAGAGGGATTCTGTGGGAACACTATTAAATGTTCAATTTCAATACCATACACCAGAACAAGGTCGAGGGTGTGGTTAAAACAGTGAGTCGGTTCATGAAAACTCTGAGAGAAGCCAATGGAATCTAACAGAGAGATAAACGCAGTACTGAAGCTGTCATTCTCATCGTCCACATGAATATTAAAATCCCCTACAATAATAACTTTGTCCGTTTTAAGGACTAAAGGACAAAAACTCAGTGCTTGGTACACTATAACAAAAAGAATTGGTTGCAGTGATTTCCAACTTGGGTATGAAAGACTAAGAACAAGGCTTTCAAATGAGTTATAATTTAGTTTAGGTTTAGAGCTGATTAGATGGTCGGGGGGCAGACACCGTCACTATAGGATTTTCCCTAAGTAACTCCTGAAATGGAGGAGCAGAGAAGTGTGTTAGACTGCGACTCTGCGTAGGGTTTTGGGTGGGTAACTTCTGAAATAGAAGGGCAGAGAAGTGTGTTAGACTGCAACTCCTGGTCTCAACTCTGGGTGGTCATGGATTTGGTCCACTAATAAACTTGGCCAGATTTCTAGAAATGAGAGGTGCTCCTTCCCAAGTGGGATGGATGCCGTCTCTCCGAATCAGACCAGGTCTTCCCCAGAAAGTCTGGCAATGATCTACAAAGGCCACATCATTTGCTGGACACCACCTCGACAACCAGCGGCGGAATGACGACATGCGGCTATACATGTCATCACTGGTCAGATTTGGCAGGGGTCCAGAGAAAACTACGGTGTCCGACATTGTTTTTGCATATGTACACACCGACTCAACGTTAATCTTAGTGACCTCCGATTGGCGTAACCGGGAGTCATTACTGCTGATGTGAATAACAATCTTACTGTATTTACGTTTATCCTTAGCCAGCAGTTTCAAATAAGACTCAGTGTCGCCCGCTCTGGGCCCATGGATGCACTTAACTACGGCTGCTGGCTTCGCTAACTTCACGTTTCTCAAAATGGAGCTGCCAATGATCAGAGTTGGTTTCTCAGCGGGTGTGTCGGTGACTATTCCTCCTTCGGACAGCCACCCAGCCACCCCTTCCCGGCTGCACAGGAGATGCCGGGGGACGGCTACCACAGGCTAACTCAGGCCGGCCCGCACCGACTACCGGGGACTGGCTAGCTACAGTAGCTAAAGACTGATCTACCAAGGTGCGGAGCCGGACTTCTAAATCACTGAGCCTCGGCTCTATGTCTACAAATAAACTACACTTATTACACGTACCATTACCGCTAAAGGAGGCAGAGGAGTAATTGAACATCTGCCACACCGAGCAGGAGAAAGTAGGAAAGCGAGAGGGAGAAGGAGAAGCCATCTCTAGCTGCTAAGCTAAAGTTGCTAACGGCCAAGCTAAAGTACTGTAGCGTTAGCTACCAAAACCTTTGAAAACAACTATGAGATTAAACAGCAGTCACTAAAAGATGGAAAAAACTGTGAGTGCTTAGGCAAAATTACTGTAAGAATAAGTGTTTATTGGACAGTTGGCCGCTGTAATGACAAATCTAACAAATTTATCTGGTATTTAGCGAGAGCAGCAAAACACGCTACCAACACACAAGCATCGGAAACGGAAATGAGTCAACATGCTTACCGCAGTACGTCAGCACCAACCAGTCACAACCACCACAGGTCACTTTAACAGTGGCACTAACGTCACGACGTGCGTAATGAATAATGCAGAAGGGAGCTGGTGTTGACGGAACTGTAGGCATGCCATGCTGATGATAGTGTTGAAAGGTTTGCTGTATTGACTGTTCTGTAAACGGGATTCTTTCATCTTCAACAGTTTTCAAAAAAGTGGCTATAGTCCGTTTTGAAATCGTTTATAAAGACTGTTTGACCGGGGTGACGCTGTGATCAGCTGTTCTTGTGAGGCGGAGGATTCTCAGGTGAAATGTTCTCGATTGTTGAGATGAAGCGGACCATGGAAGAGATGGCCTGCTTTATGATTGTGGAAAACAGGGTCTCAACATGGAGACGGAAGAGAAGAGTTCTTCTTCTGGTGCTGGGTCTGCTGCCGTAGACAGTGAAAATGTTTTGTGAGTTCTTCAGAATAATTCATCGTCTGATGGCAATTTACCAACACTTCATGAAGATTCTTTGTATGGCATAGCAGTGTTAGCGTAACGTGCTGGACGAGCTGTTGCTTGGTCTCATTTCGGGTGCAGAATATGAGAGTGAAGAAGAACAGTTGGGATGTGTGGGTATTTATGGAAATGCTGGTGATGATGTGGTTGATATGTGGTCCCACTCCTGAAACTCTGCTAATTAGCACCACAACATTTTGAACTTTAGTGACGTGTCATCTGTATTTCCTATGACATCATGGATTTGTGTCCAATGAGAAAGAAGTGTCAGTCCTGAACTTTGATACTATGGGTGTTTCTCAATACCGAGTACGCCAAGTTTGCACTTCTGTACTTGCAAGTTCGAAATTAATAGTTGTTGTTGTTTAAACAACTATATACCATACAAATTATAAAGGCAACACTTTTGTTTTTGCCCCATTCATCATGAGTTGAACTCAAAGATCTAAGACTTTCTCTATGTAAAAAAAAGGTCTATTTCTCTCAAATATTGTTCACAAATCTGTCAAAATCGGTGTTAGTGAGCACTTCTTTGCTGAGATAATGCATCCATCTCACAGGTGTGGCATATCAAGATGCTGATCAGACAGCATGAGTATTGCACAGGTGTGCATTAGGCTGGCTACAATAAAAGGCCTTAGGCGGGACACAGTAAAAGGCCACTCCTCGGCATGCTGACTGCAGGAATGTCCACCACAGCTGTGGCCCGTGAATTGAATGTTCATTTCCCCACCATAAGCCATCTCCAAAGGAGTTTGAGAGAATTTGGCAGTACATCCAACAGGCCTCAGAACCGCAGACCACATGTAACCATGTAACAATTTGCCTTACACCATATTACATATATTTGCGTGATGTACTTTCCCCTTGATAAGTTAATGGGCAGATCTGGTACCTGCCGAGGTGATTGCAGCCAGTGGCCTGCTTACTTTGGTCAAAGAAACCGTACATAAGCCAGGAAAACATTCAAACTGCAACTGTATACACTTGACAAAATTGTACATTAATGAAAAAAGTCCATATGGTGGGTTTAACGTGTATTTAGAGATATAGTAGGTTTAGACCCCATTGGGCAGCACACACAGGTATTTGTTGCTGGAGGCATAGCCGCACTCCGACACATCAAACAAACATTGCAAACATTATCACCATTTCCCACATTTACCCTTCAAAACCCCAATATCCCCCCACATCAAATGTTTATTCAAATAATTTAAGTTGTCTGGATTGAACTAGATGTTCTCCGCGGTAAGAATAGGAAGAAAAAAACACAAAAAAGATACCAGGTGAAGCATGACGAGACGCCACAGTCAATATTCCACAGTTAACTTACGCAACCTCGTCACAGTCTGTTTAGCCCATGGGATGATGTTGTAGTCCAGAAAAGTCCCAACATGTAATCCACCAAAAAGAGTTTCTTTGTTGTGTTCGTCTGGCAAGCATTACACAGAGACCACTAAACTCTGAGTACTTCACCTGTTGCACTCCAGAGTTCCCCACAAACGTCACTTCCCACTCTCCTTTTAAAACCTATCTGGTGGCAAAACAGTGATGAGGGGGAAAAAATACATAAAAGGAAAGTCCTTATAACAATCCATGACTACCCCACAGGTCTCTGTGAGCACAGTTCCTTTTTTACATGTGAAGGAAAAACCAATATACACAATGCATGTTTACCATCACGGTAAAAGCTGTACATGAAGGCAGAATAGGTGACTATTACAACCACACCCAGGACCTCCACATCCAGCATCTTCACCACCAAGATCGTCTGAGACCAGCCACCCAGACAGCTGCTGCAACAATCAGTTTGCATAACCAAAGAATTTCTGCACAAACTGTCAGGAACTGTCTCAGGGAAGCTCATCTGCATGCTTGTCGTTCTCATCGGGGTCTCGACCTGACTGCAACTTCAACAGCCATTGACGACGAGTGGACCAACACGCCACAGGCCACAATCAACAACCTGATCAACTCTATGTGAAGGAGATGTGTTGCACTGCGTGAGGCAAATGGTGGTCACACCAGATACTGACTGGTTTCTGGACCAACCCAATACAGGGAAACTGCACATTTTCAAGTGGCCTTTTATTGTGGCCAGCCTAAGGCACACCTGCACAGTACCCATGATGTCTGATCAGCATCTTGATATGCAACACCTGTGAGGTGGATGGATCATCTCGGCAAAGGAGAAGTGCTCACTAACACAGATTTTGACAGATTTGTGAACAATATTTGAGAGAAATAGGCCTTTTGTGTACATAGAAAATGTCTTAGATCTTTGAGTTCAGCTCATGATGAATGGGGCAAAAAAAAGTGTTGCGTTTATAATTTTGTTCAGTGTATATAACATCCTGGGATTTGACTGTACTTGGCCAGAAGCAAACTTTTGAACTTGAAAGGTACTTTGGCTGCAACTGATGACATTTCACACAAACACAAGTAGAGACAAGATTCCTGACTGAGAAACACCTAACCATACCCCTAACTCTTACCCCTGCTCATCCCATGTTCAAAAAGCTTCTGACTGCTACCTCACATCTGGCGTGTGTTGGTGTGATGGTGTGTATATGTGTGTTGACTCACTCCACAATCTTGCTCCACGCTGGAGGATCGCTCATCGTCATGAACGCACAGTTGGTCAGAATCGTCACCATGATGAACAAACTGAATAAAGTTTTAATTGTAAGGAACAACCAACAATAACCTGCTAATCAAAGCAATTGTGCATTGTGGCAGTAAATAAGTTTATCCTCACTGACCAATCAGTAAGGAGTACAGTGTGACATCATAAAGGATATGAGTGAATGAGGATCTTGATGGCAAGGGTCCTCAGCGGGTTGAACGGACCCAGCAGGTAACAGGCCGGCTCAGCGTTAAACCTGTAGATGATGTTCCCTTTACCGATCACGATGAACGTCTGCAGAGGGACAGACAGGTCAGAGAGAGGCAGGTCAGAGAGAGAGAGATACAGGTCAAAGACAGACAGGTAAGAGAGAGGGGTCAGAGACAGCAGCAGCCTACCTCTCCTACTGTCACTGACTTCCAGGCCAAGAAAGAACAGGATAGTGTCAACTCACAGCTGAGAGAGTTTCAACAAGAACAAATTCGTCAGAGAAGACAGCTGGACCATCTCAGTGAGGAGGTGAAGGAACTTAGGAAGGACAGAGACAACTGCACAACTGAGTTGGCTACTCTGAGAGAAGAGCTACAGGACGGGGACAGGCTCAGTCTACAAGCCAGACTGAACTCCACACAACCCCTGTGCCCGCCTCTCAGATCCAGACCACATCCAGCCAAACTCCCATTACACCTACTGAAGGACAACACAGCCCTTTCCTCGAGGACTCCCCCCCTCTCATGAAGCCTGGTGCAGACCAGCTGCCTCCATACAAACATCCCAAGCCAAGACGCCAGTCACACCCCTTCACCTGTCCAAGGCCTGGCCTCTAGCCAGCCTCCAGCTACCACCACAGCTCCACATCCAGACCCGACAGCTAAGACTGAACAAACACACACAGGCAGAAGGGCTGACATTATCCTCCTCATGGACTCTAATGGGTAGTTCCTAGATGAAAAGACCTTATTCCCAAGGCACAGAACGGAGAAGATCTGGTGCCCCAACACCAGGAAAGCCCTGGAGCTGTTAACAGTGCCTGAGCTAGGCTCACCTAGCAACATCATCATTCATACAGGCACCAACGACTTCAGGTCCCAGCAGGACAGACTGGCAGACTCTCTGAGGAGAGCCATTGAGCAAGCCTCCACCAATTTCCCTACCAGCAAGATAATCATATCCACGCTGCTGCACAGGAGAGACTTCCACCCCCACACTATTCACAGAGCGAATATCAGACTCTCCAGGGACTGTGCCCTCAAACCCAACGTGTTCTTGGCCCACCACCTGACCCTGCACCTGGACTGCCTGTATAATGACATACACCTACACAGAAATGCAGTCCCCACCCTTGCTAGGACCCTGAAGGATGTTGCTCTTGGAAGGAGCCCTACTACCACTCCAAGGGGTAACCACACAACGTAGACCCCACGCAGACCTCCAGGACCTCCTAGACCTTCAAGACGGCCAGGCCACCAAACCCACCGCATCACCAACATCACAACCCACAGCCAACACAACACTGGCCATTGATACCCAGCCACAGAGCCCCCCAGCCTGGAGGTCCTATACACCCCCTCATCCCAACGGCAGAACCAAGACTACCGGAGGAGCAGCCTATTGGACTGAACTACGCTGCAGCGGTGAGAAGAGCCACAGCCCCGCCCCCCTCTGGTGAACTCAAAGACATATTACACATGCAGAACCTGCTCTGCTCTCACCTCATATAGCTACATGGTGGAAGAGCAGAGACTCTTAGAGACATCACAATAATTCATAATTTAGCATGTTGGATATCATTTTAAACGAATAGTAATATAAGGACAATTCTTAACAGTATTTCACACATGATACACTGTAAAATGTCACTCAAAGTTTAATATTTTATTCATTTACCTACAACACTATTTTCCGCTTTTTACACTTTTTTTTCCTTCTTTTCGTTTGTTACTACTGTAGTGAACAACGGTGTGGATTTGTGCATTTTATATTGAATAAATTTGGAGCTACTCCAAATTCCTCTCTCCTCTCCCCAACGAAAGGCGGGTCAAAGTTGCTTTCTCTAAGTGCTAGCCCGACCATAAAACTGGCACCTTTTTGATCTACGAAGCTGATAACGCGGGGCCTGACTGTTAAACTGACAAAGGGACACAAACCAGCAATTAGCATTTCCCTGAACAGCCTATCAAAACTGGCCCCCCCACACACATGTTTCCGTGGCAACTGACCTTGTTCTTTGTTTTATTACGCAATCAAAAGAAAACCCCTGTCTCACCCAAGTGTGACATGGTCCAGGTTCGCTCTCTCTGCTCGGCTCTCTGGACGCTTCGGCACGTGTCGGCGTGCCTCGCCAGGCAACGCCCAAGAGTCAGCCAGCAAGACAGGCCTTGCGTTCGCTTGAAGCTACACACCTGAAGTGTCGAGACATCGATCTGCCCTTGAGTTTGTTTTATTTTCTTTATTTCTTTTGTTTTGTTAAAGTTATCAGTCCGTTAAGTTACACTGGACTAATTCAGGAATGACCAAGTTCCATTTTTAAGTCTTTTTCGTCGAGCCAACTTCACCGAGGTCAGACAAAGCCATGTGGTCACAATCGAACCTCCATTTCTCATTGTTCAGCAATTGTTTATTTTCCCTGTATCCAACCATCTTTTTATATCACATTAGTTAGAGAATAAATTCACTGTAATATAATCAAGAACTGTGTGTTGCTATATGAGATTTCTGGCTTGATAAATACATACAAATAATACAAATGTATGAAAGATGCGGAATATTTTAAGGATTGTTGAAAAACTGACACTAAACTGCATTGCTGGCTTTAATTGCATGAAGAAGTATAAAGGACTACGAAGACTGGGAAACGTGGGGAATGTTCTAAATGATCCAATTTTGATTTAAAATTTGAATAAACCTCATATTCCTAAAGTTTGTTGTCGTTTTTTTAGTATGAATGGGAATACAACCTATAATGTCTGACAAATAGAGTATTTAAAAGGTCTGATTGGAGTTTGCAGTTGAAAGTAGATAATATTGATATAATCAACTTTTCCAGTACAACGAATGCAAAACTTGCTGCATTTACCCCATCTTTATAGGGGCTATTATACAGCAGCCAGGAAGCAGCTTGGAGTTCAGTGCCTTGCTCATGGGCACTTTACGCAATGGTCTGTGCTGGACTTGATTTGTTGACCCTTCAGTTCACCAGCAAAGTCCCTTTAGACTGAGCACATTAATAAAATACTTGATAAAAGACGTGTTTGTGCGTGTGTTTAAAAAAAAACTAGGGGCTTCCGGTTTGTGCGATGATGGAGTAGGTCGCAAACTGGGAGAGCTCTGTTGAAATCCTACCCAAATTTGATTACTACACGTTTCAGTATCACAGCTAAGTTGAGCTAGCCTGTGTGAAAGCGTACTGAATATGGGGAAACCGACCAAAAAGTAAAATCAGCCTACGGAGGACACGCCTGAGGATAGCCAAGAGGTCGGAACGCAGGCTAGCCAAAATGAACAACATGCTACTAGCAAAGCGCTGCTAACCCTGGCAGACATGGAGAAACTTCTCAACTCGATGGAGGTCTGCATTATAGCCAAACTGTCTGTCCAACTCTCTGCAGACTGAGCAACTATTGACCGGCATGACCAGACCATCCAACACATGGAAACATCACTTAATGATATGGAGTCCAGGCTACTAACCCTCGAGCCAACCTGCATGACCCTGTCTAGAGAAAACAAGGCCCTCAAACTTAAGACGGTTGATCTTGAAAATAGATTGAGGCGCGATAATATCCGTATTACCGGCATACCTGAAAAAGTTGAAGTGCTTTCATGGAGGTATTCCTGGAAGAAACTTTCGGTGCAAAGGCTTTTCCCCCACCCCAATCCGTCGCCAGGGCGCATGGAGTAGCCTTCTCTCGCAGGAAGCAGGATGACCCTCCTCGCCCGTTCATTGCACGGATCCACCGTTATCAGGACAAGGAGCGCATCCTGAAACTGGCAAGAGAGGCTGGGTCCCTCTCTTTCCGCGGTTCCGAGATACACATCTACCCCGACTACAGCGCGGAGGTCTCCAAGAAAAGAGCAGCGTTCTACACAGTGAAGTCTCAGTTGAGGAATGCTGGATTCAGATATCAGATGTTCTTCCCTGCCAAACTTCAAGTTGCCGACAAAAACGGTCAGAAACTACTTTTTTCCTCCCCTGTTTCAGCCTTTCTTCAAAACAACCGACCAGGTACTCCCCCTTCTCCTTCGACCTCATGAAACATTGATGTTGATGGCGTTAAAGCTACTCTGAGGCGTGAGCAGCCATCCTGTTGCTGGTGAGCTTTGGGTTTTCATCGCCCCGTGTTGTGTAAGTCTGTTGTCGGCCATGTAGCCTCTTGCAGGACAGTGTTGCATACATTATAAGATCTGTTACTTCTGGTGCTCATTACGGTCTGCTTATTTTTGTTTATTTATATATATTTTTATTTCATTTTCATATATATTGGTACTCATGTCGTTATACTTTATATATGTAGTTTGAGGCTGTTGGACATATATGGCACATGTGCCTTGGAATTGTTGACACAGCCTCACCACCTCTACTACTCGCCAAGACAGGTCATGCTTTCTGTTTATGCTTTTATCATCAGTCTTATATACAATCTAAGTTGACAAGCACCTATTCTAAAATGCTGTTTTCAGTTCAATGTTTTACCAGGAATCTCCATGAGTCTTTGGATTCTAAATTCACATAATAGGCCTCTAAGATAGAAGCCCTTCCTTTTGCATACAGCCATGCACTGTCCCCTTCCAGTTGCCTTTCTTTCTTTAGCCTTTTATTATTTATCTATTTATATTATACACACACACACACACACACACACACACACACACACACACACACACACACACACACACACACACACACACACACCTTATTACCTTCTCTCCACTCCCCGCCTATGCCACTGCTCACTATACACACCACTATAATCTTGTAAATTATGACATCTAAAAACTAGTTACAATCACAATCAGCCCATTCACTTTCTCTCTAAATACCAAGGGTATGAATGCCTGGGTGAAAAGACAAAGAATAACAACTTATTTACAACAATTAAAATCTGACATAGTCTTTCTACAAGAAACCCATCTTAAGAATGACAGTGTCAACCATCCTTACAAAGTCTGGGTTGGTCAAGTGTTCCACTCCCAGTTTAATGCTAATGCCAGAAGGACAGCAATCCTCGTACATAAAGACATTCCATTTCAAGCTGAAGAAGTGATTGCTGAAAGAAATGGGAGATTTGTCATTGCAGCAGGTCGACTTTTCACCAGTCTTGTCATTTTGATCAATGTTTACTCTCCAAAGCATGATGACGACAACTTTTTTAACAAACTATTTTCCGCCAATTATAAGTTGATAATAGGTGGCAACTTTTAACTTCGTACTCAACACCGTGTAAGACAGATCATCGAACAAGACCCAACCCCTCACCAAATCTGGAAAAGTGGTCAATGATTTCATAGTGCACAATGATGTTTCGGACATTTGGAGGTTCAAATTTAATGATCAAAAAGTATTCTCCTTCTTCTCTAATGTCCACCACACTTACACTCAGATCGACTATTTTCTCTTAGACAATAGGCTGCTGGGTCATGTCAGCTCTTGCTCATATCATAGTATTATGATCTCAGACCATGGGGCTGTGTCATTTCACATAGCTCTACCCAACTGCCTTAGGCCCTCTTGCAATTGGAGGCTTAACCCACTCCTCATTCCCGACGAACAATTTGTGAATCATGTTTCTTCTCAAATTAACTTTTTCCTTGAAACCGACACCTCTCCGGAAGTTTCCCACTCGACCTTATGGGAGACCCTTAAGGCCTATCTTCGAGGGCAAATAATTGAATACTCTTCCAGGACAAAAAAAGCAAGAGACTCAAAATTCGATGACATTTCGCGAGCCATTGCAAGGATTGATAGGAATATTCCTCCTTTCCGTCCCCAACACTTTTCAAAGAGAGACTGAGATTACAGACGGAATATGGCCACGGATAAGGCCATTTATTTACTCACTAAAGCACGATTTAGAGTTTACGATTCAGGGGATAAGGCTGGCAGGCTACTTGCCCAACAAGCTCGCCAAGCCCAATAATCTCGCCTTATACCCAAGATTCATAGTCAAACAGGGGAAATTGTCACAGACCACGTGGAAATTAACGACACCTTCAAACAATACTATAGTAAATCATATAGCTCTGAATGCAATGGTAACTTTTCACAGCTCAATCACTTCTTTGATAACCTTCATTTTCCTTCTGTTCCAGCCGAACAACAACCTTTACTGGGAGGTGCGATTTCCAAGACAGAGATTCTAAAAGCTATCAATTCCCTGAAAGGCAACAAGACTCCTGGTCCAGATGGGTATTCCTCCGAATTTTTATAAAAAATTTGCACCCATGCTGTGCCCTCTGCTACAAGCCATGTTTAATGAATCTCTGGCATTCGGACAGCTCCCACCAACAAGCCGCAATAACGCTTCTACCAAAAGGGGATAAAAATCCACTTCAGTGCTCCTCCTACCATCCAATTTCTCTGCTGAATGTGGATTATACAATTTTATCCAAGGTTTTGGCGGCTAGATTGGAGACAGTTATCCCACAAGTTATTGCAGTGGACCAATCAGGTTTCATCCTAAATAGGCACTCTAGTTCAAATTTCCCAAGGCTTTTCAATATTGTTTACTCCCCTCCATCCCGCTTCCCGGAAATGGTTATATCTGTAGACGCTGAAAAAGCGTTCGACCGAGTTGAATGGCGATATTTGTTTGCAACGCTGAAAAAATTTGGGTTTGGAGACTCCTTCGTCTCCTGGATTAAGCTCCTCTACTCTCATCCTACAGCCACAATAATTACTAACGGACAGCAATCAGAATATTTTTCTCTTGGCAGAGGCACACGTCAAGGCTGCAGTCTGTCTCCACTGCTTTTCGCCATTGCGTCGCTGGCCATTGCTCTTAGACAGTCAGGGGACTTCTGGGGCATAGAGCGTTGGGGCCTCACACACAAATTTTCCCTTTATGCAGATGACATTCTTTTATACGTCCTAGACCCACTAAGCTCTGTCTGTTATGGGATTGTGTGGTGTGGGGACAGAGAGGACCCAAATGCAATGTTCGGAGGGAAGGAGGTTTATTGAGGGAGAAAGGGGTAGAGGGACTGGAG